>NC_056740.1:298297530-298537530 GCF_019279795.1 Protopterus annectens
TCTTGTATTTATTATTAAATACTTTTAAACCTTTCAACTGTGGCTGTTTTGTGTAGAGATAATTTAAGCTCTAAGAGTATATTGCATGTATATCGTGCTACTGGGGTCTATACTAGATCACCGAATGCTTAAAAAAGCGAATGGTGATTAATCGACCCTATGTATGCGAAAGCTTACATTTTCAAACTGTCAGAATGGCGATTTTTTTCCTAGGATCCAGGCACATGTCCAGCACTGTGTAGTAAGAAGTATTGTCTTGTGTTTTTATTATTTATTATTACATATTTTTAAACCTTTCAACTGTGACTGTTTTGTGTAGAGATTATTTAAGCTCTAAGAGTACATTGCATGTATATAGTGATACTCTACCAACTCACTCTAATAAGCCTTGACTGTTCAGTCACACTTACCATTTGGTTAATAATATTGCACAGTAATAATTGGACACCCTTTCAGAAGGGCCTTTGAGTAGCTGATAATACATTTTAGGCTGGGCAGAAAAGGTGCACAGCTGGAGAACCTGTGCCAGCCTTCCCCAGGAGTGTCTGTGTGATTGTATATAACTCGTATCTCAAAGTGTGTGTGTGTGTGTGTGTGTGTGTGTGTGTGTGTGTGTGTGTCAGCTACTTGGGCAAGGACATGAAGCACTGGTTGGACAGAGAGGGTGCTGGAGGTTTTAGGTTGCCCACTAGGCTGTGATCTGGACCCTATAGCTGTGCCAGTCGGGAGTCTTATTGGGGACATATAGAGAAAGAGAGAAACCAACTCCAGACTGACTGTGATCTCTGTGTGCTGTTAAGGGAAATTGTACTTTAATGTGTGTGTATTTATTATCCTTTCCCTATATGGATGCCCCTCACTGGCGTTAGTGGTGAGGGTTGAGGCTCCTTGATTGCTGGGCCAGTGCATGGGTGTAACACAGGCTCCCCATCCGTGTGAAGTAGAATTCCTCCTTAAACCAATTCAAGTGTAACTTGGACAATTGGAAGGGGAAGAGTAAATTCATTCCTGGTTTCACACCTACATCTTTAATGGATACAGGCAGCTTGTAAATAGTTAGTTTCCCATCCCCCTGCTTATAAATGTTTCATCTCCCAAGCACCTGTCAAAGGTAGCAAAACTTATCAGACATTTGGGATGCATGGCTAAGCTTAAAAATGCCCCAGTGGTCGTTAGCCTAGTAAACACCTATGAACCCATAAACCCATGAATATTTCTTTCAAATCCAACTCTTTACTTCTGCTCACCATGGCTTTTTACCCACACACAACACAACTTCTGCACATCTATCACTCATAGACACTGTAAGTAAAGCAGGAAGCTCAGGCAATTGTCTCCTCTTTATTACTTGACCTGTCTAAAGCCTCCAATACAATTGCTCACTCTAAACTCCTACTCCAACTATCTCTTGGATTATTACCCCCACCATCAATTAGTTCAATAAATACCTAACTAACAGACGACAATGTGTAAATAGCAATGCTCTCTTTCCATATCTACTAATCTTACAGGCATCCCCCTAGATTCCACTGTGATCCCTTTCCATTTCAATATTTTCATCAGTAATCTGCACACTGACTCTTTTCAAACCTTACTATTCCAATGCACTGATGATGCTATGCTTCTATGCTCATCTAATAACTTGACAAATCTCAAAAAAAAAAAAAAACCTTAATAAAACCAAACTGCTACTATTCACCCAAAAATACACAGTCAAAAACTTCCAATTTAAAATCTTTCCCTTAATAACATATAAATTAAAGTTGTTTTTCATGGAAAATTACTAGGAATAATGCTAGTTTACAGACTCAAGTTCGAGCTGCACATTTTCAATAATATAAAAAGAAAAAAAAACACCAAAAACTAGGAATGCTATTTAGAACTGTTTTAGCTACCTTTGCTGGCACTCTACTCCTATCCTTCCTGTTTTTATAGAGCCCCAATTATCACCTATTTACAAAATTGCCTTAAGACAAAAACTGAAATATACTATAACAAAATTACAAAATTTGCCAAAATACCCCTAATCTCACATACCACTGATTGCCACTTAATGATCTAAAGTGGCTTGAACTTGCTAGTCACCTAAGCTATGTACAAATACTTAATACATAAAACTGTACATCAATTTTCAGCTTGTCCTGCCATGAAATTTCTTCTCCATAGCTACCACCCAAACAGATCTCTCCACTCAAAAGACAAACAACTCTTCTTTGATCATAAACCTAATAAAAATGCAGGACCCAGTCTCTGCTCCTGCTCCATAGCCAGAACATGGAATTCACTACTATTGGTTATTAGAACAAACTGACTTTCATGCTTAGAAACATACTCTAAAAGACTTCCTTTTTAACTCTTAGCTGTGCTTTTGCTCCAACCCAGGCTGAACCCTTACTGCTGTAACATTTCCATTTTCCTATCACACATACCTCTTCTCCTCTCTATCTTTACTCTGTTGTTCCCATCTGACTTTTTCATAACAACTATTATGCATATAATCTAACTCCTCTCAAAGCTGAACTATTTTCTGATCACCCAATACATCTGAAGTTTTACCACATTTCTGATATTTACATTTACTTTATTGTACATCCAAAATGTTTATGTGCAGGCAGGCACATATCCTTCTTAACAGCTCCCATCCATTTCCTTTATTCCAGACTTACCATTCATATAGAAAATGTTTTTGCTGCTGTATAATATTTGTGAATAAAAATGTTTTATTACTGTATTGTATTTATTGTAATATGTCTATATGTGTTTTCAATGTAAAATATCTTTTGCAATAATTTTGTACCGTATAATATTTGTAGACTGCTTTTAATGATGTAACCTGGAGCTCTTCGTCCTGGGCCTCCACTGAAAATGAGTACCCTGTGGGTCCAATCACACTTTCCCAGTAACCAAATGAAAATAAACAGCAAATAATGCATACATAAATAAGTAATTGTGTGTGTGTATGTGTGTGTGTGTGTGTGTGTGTGTGTGTGTGTGTGTGTGTGTGTGTGTGTTTGTGTGTGTGTCTGTATGGATCTATTTGTTTTAGTGGCTTCCCCTGTTATCACAGACCAACTTCCGAGTCTCAACTGACAGCAAACACAGCTAACCTCAATTACCACTGCAGTAGCCAAAAACAACATTTTTTCCAGGGGATAGGAACAAACTATTGTGTGCCACCCTATGTGGGGCATGCCACAGCTCCCTCACAACCACTAACTCCATGGTTACAGGACAGTGGGGACAGGTGAGAATCCACAGTACAGTATGCAACACCCTCACAAAAAGCTGCTGTAATGCTTACATTATAATTAATGATCTATTAGCAAGTGTAACATTGAAGGAATATGATCAGGCAGTTAGAAAGCAATCAAATGGACATCAGTCAAGTCAAGGAAACCTGTTTGTGTATGTGTGTCTGTATGTGTGTATGCATGTGTGTGTGTACTGTATGTGTGTTTTTGTTTTTAATTGACTGAAAATATTTCTGAAATAACTGTATATTTCAATTACCTATTTATATCTCTTTTCAATTATTGGCAACTTATTATTGGTTTGCTGTGTCTGAAAATGCAGTGAACCTAGTAAATATGATTTTCAGGTTTTGTTTATGTGGTTTGGTTGGCTCTGGTATACTTAATTGTATAAAATTCTAAAAATGACTAAATTACTTAAATCAATCCTTTATATGAAAGCACTAAACTCATTAAAGTATATCTACCTGTTAATCCACTTTGGACCCACTTTATTGTTGGTGTTGTTTATAGTTAAACACTTTCAGACCATAGACCTTGAGCAAACATTAAAGTCTTTCAGAATTTGCATTTTTGATATCAAGAAAAAGTATAATTTTCGAGTCCACTTTCTGTTCAACTTTGGCATGCTTAGTTATTTAAAACAAAACTAATTTATAACATCAAGCACTAAGCAGCAAAAAGCAACAAAATACAACCCAAGGGTGATCCACAAGTTTAATTGTAACAAATTCTCTTTCTCTGACGTCTCGGCCGCAGCCTTCAAGGAGTAAAGAACCATAGAAACACATACATTATATACTAACAAACAATAATTTAATAATTAATTAATTATCCACTTAAAAAGATTTTTTTACAAACTAATACAATAAAACAATAAAATAATTAAATTAATACTCTCCAATTCATTTCTTCATTTAACCCTTGAGGGTATAAAGTGCCACACTTTAAAATATAAATAGCCTCTTTAAACAATAACTGTTTTTTAAGATTATTAGCATCAAAATAAGAAACATTCACTTTTTCCAGCACTGTACCTTTTACCCCCTCATTACTACCCTGATGAAATTGTTTAAAATGTATAGCCACGGAACTTTCTTCTTTATTATTAGTAATGTCCCTGGCATGTTCCATTAATCTAACTTTGAATGCCCTTTTTGTTTCTCCAATATAAAATTGGTTACAGGGACATCTGAGGGCATAAATAACACCCTCAGAATTACAAGTGAAATGATCCCATGTATTAAAAAATATATTATTCATTTGTGGAAAGCTCCTCACTATAAACTTACAGGCTTTACATTTACCACACATGGAGGTCCCACTAGATAATACTCTATGTTCTAAATACATAGAGGGCATAGTAAATGTACTCCTCACTATAACATTCTGAATATTCTTTCCTCTTCTAAATGAAAACCCTAATTTTTCTTTCAACCAAACTGACACATTACCAAGAGAATTAAAATACTCCCAATAATGTCTCACCAATCTCATCATTTCAATACTAAAACAACTATATGTAGTAACAAAATACAAAGTATTAAATTGTTCCCGCTTCCTATTTTTAAGAGAAATAGTAGATATCTTATGGATATTATCCCTTGTTCTTCTATAATTGCTTTCAAAAATTTTTTTACAGTTTTTATCAATCAACTCATTGCTGTAACCCCTTCGCTTAAACATCTCAACAGTTTTGTCAAATTCTTGTGCAAAAGCATACTCATTATTGAATAATCTAGAGATCCTAAGTATTTCACTAAAAGGTAACGCCTCCAGTGTATGAGGGGCATGACAACTCTGTCCATGTACATATTGTGTCCCTTCTTCAAACTTTCTATTAACTGATATATACAAAATTTTACCATCCACAATATTCAATGTAGCATCCAGGAAATAAATACTAGTTCCTATTTTGAGACCATCAAATTCCAAAAAAAATCTGTTCATATGTAACTCAGAAATGAAATTCTCAACTAAAGCCTGACCCCCTTGCACCAAAAATATCAAGTCATCTATAAACCTATAATATCTAATAAAACAAACAAAAACACAAGGCCTGAGAAGACCTCCCAGCATCCACCTGGGTCTGTGTGAGCAACGTTGTCAGCTTCCTAACCAAAGCTGTTAATTCCTTTATAAATAAACCATAAAACACGCATGCTAAACTTGCTTAAAAGCATGCATTAAAACATATATGCACTCACTTTGAACACACTCAATATACACATATTAGTATTAGCATGCATGTTTTATGGTTTATTTGAAAGATACAACAGTATGTTTATTGGGATTGTAATTAATCAAGGAAGTTGATTGGTTAATGTGCATGTGGAATTTTGTATTTAAACAATGTGATTATGAGCTCCTTTTACTCTGAAGAAGCCATCAGTTGATGGTGAAAGTGCTTAGTATTTTGGAGCCTTTTAGCTCTTCATTAAAACAGCTTGGTGCAGTCTGTGAATTTGTGTTTTTGTTTGTTTTATTTAGTTATTACCCTGTTGGGTTTAGTGTTTTTATAATATCTAAAAACATGTCTGCAAAAAAAAAATTATTCCTATATAAATATTCAGTCTCAAAAAGGCCCATAGCCAAATTGGCATACATGGGGGCAAAAGTTGCCCCCATGGCAGTCCCTTGTTTTTGTCTATATAAATTGTTATTAAACTCAAAACAATTATGTGTTAAGAAGAAATGAATAAGTTCTACTATGTATTCAGTAACCGGACTATTACCTAAAAAAGAATTAAAGAGCCTCAATCCCAAATTCATGTCTGATATTCGTATAAAGGCTCTTTACATCCAGTGTAACCCAATGCATTTGATCATTCCACTCAACATTTTTTACCTTATTTAAAAAATCTAAAACATCACAAACATAAGAAGGTAAAGTTTTCACTGTAGCTAGTAGATAACTATGTAAAAAAAGACCTATTCTTATGTAAAAAATAATTACAACCTGAAACAATAGGTCTCCCGGGGGTTGTGTTAGGCTTTTATGTATCTTAGGAAGGCAGTAGAATAAAGCCATCCTACAGCCTTCAATATTAAATTTCTTATTGATATCCATTTCAGAAAAATATCCTAGTCTTTGACCTTTCCTAAGTAATTCAACATAATCAGACATAGCATTGCTGTATACAGATATATCAGTCTTTTCATAAATACTGCTGTCACTCAGATGTTCCTAACACATAGCCAAATACTGTGAATAATGCATTAAAACAAGCTTATTCCCCTTATCTGAAGGTTTAAATACAATCTCCCGCATTTTGCTAAACACTTGAAGAGCTTTCCATTCACTCAGGGACAAATTGTATTCAATTTCATATTTGTTTTTCATAGACTCATTGTAAGAACTTTCAATAGTAAAATTCAACAAGTTCGATAAATGCACAACATCATCATTCAAAACAGGTGGCATGAAACAGCTTTTGTGTGTAACATATTCAGTATCCAGTCTACAATATGCATTACATACACTGTCTGAATTACAACTATAGAAACTCTCAAAAGAAGAGTCGAGACTATCCATGGACATAAATGCATCAGTATCATCACTTGTAGTATGAAAAAAACTTTTTAAATAAAGTTTTCTGCAAAATCTAAAAACATCATATTTAATATCATGCATACGTGGTAAAACAGTAGGTATAAACTTCAGTCCATGGTTTAAAACCGAATGTTCTGAATCAGTAAATGAATGTCCAGATAAATTAACTACATAGTTCTTAGAAGAGGGTAGAGAAAAACAGTCACCATTTACCTCTTTTGTAACCCTCTTGTTGGTACTGGTCTCTCTGTACCTGCCCCTGTGTTTCGCACTGACGTTTCTTCCCTTGTTTACCACCTCTAAAGTTGGCAGAGTCATGATGAAAAGTCTGTTGAAACCGTTCAGGATACTGTGCTGCTGGTAAAACAGGAAACTCAGGATTATGCCCCACGTCTGCTTCATACGATGTATTCTGGCCCTCTGAAGCAGAAAAGGAAGAATTGTAGTAGCAAACATCCCCACCCTCTTTTTGGAATCTAACGTGATTACGTGACTTCTTTCTATTGGCTCTAGAGATAAAAGCTTTACCATTCTCATAGTCACACAGATCCTGGAGCAGTTTCCCTTTTTTTCTTTCTATCAGTTCTGTCTCATATTCCCTTAGCTTAACATTGGTGTTAAGTAAAAAACTGTCAAGTATATGGGCAGAAACTCCAGCTGATAGATTCTCACATAGTTTGTTAATTTCTGCCTCTAGTTCTTTTTGTTTAACCCTATCACGTTCAATGAGAATGTTCACCCATTCAGATGCGCACTTATGTGTAGCTGCCACCCACCGTTTAGTAAATGCAATATCAGTCTCTTTCTCCAAGTTAAACGGGCGGGTTGGGTCTTTATAAACTCTTAACCCATGAGGTGTAATATCTAAGCATACTTCTATAGGCCAGATAAATTGAAAAACGTTGCAGTCTCTTTCCACATACATTTTTCCAGTTCATCAAATAAAGACTTACTTTCTGAGTTAAGAGACAATGGAAGCTTCCGACCCACACTATTAAACTGATTAAGGTAGAGTTTGTTTCTTTCATCTTCCCATATCTCCCATACTGTGTACACTGTAGATACATTACCAGCCCCATTTCTCTAATGGAGACCACGATCTGTGTGGTCTGTAGAGTTGGCTAGAAAATTATCCAAAGACATTTGTGTACCATCCACAGTATCACGAAACATACACGGTAAATGATGTTGTGGATCACTGGTCATGATAAACGAACAACAGCAACCACTAAGCAGCAAAAAGCAACAAAATACAACCCAAGTGTGATCCACAAGTTTAATTGTAACAAATTCTCTTTCTCTGACGTCTCGGCCGCAGCCTTCAAGGAGTAAAGAACCATAGAAACACATACATTATATACTAACAAACAATAATTGAATAATTAATTAATTATCCACTTAAAAAGATTTTTTACAAACTAATACAATAAAACAATAAAATAATTAAATTAATACTCTCCAATTCATTTCTTCATTTAACCCATGAGGGTATAAAGTGCCAAACTTTAAAATATAAATAGCCTCTTTAAACAATAACTGTTTTTTAAGATTATTAGCATCAAAATAAAAAAACATTCACTTTTTCCAGCACTGTACCTTTTAACCCCTCATTACTACCCTGATGAAATTTTTAAGTGGATAATTAATTAATTATTCAATTATTGTTTGTTAGTATATAATGTATGTGTTTCCAAAACAAATTTATAAGTTGTATGAAAAGGTTTATAAATAAACTTCCATGAAAATGTTCTGAAAAATAAAGGAGCTGTTGTAAGGGTAGGATATGTCTATACAATTTGCCTTTGAATATGCTTTTCAGAAGGAAAAAAAAGAATCAGTCATTATACTGAAATCAGGATCAGAAGTAATAAACTTAACTTTAGTAAATCATTTTGTAGGGGATTTATAAATGAGACTTAATCTTTTATATAGTGTTAGAGTATATTTAACAGTGAATAAAATATTGAAATTAATTCTGCTGTAAATATGCTGAAAGATAAAGCATAACATAAAAAGTTTGCATTAATGTAGGAATATAGCTTAGCAATGCAAAATGGCATTCATGCTCTGTGACATAGCTCTGGCTAAAATAAGTGAAAAACAAGGAACATCTATTAATGGACACAAGATAATTCCTAAAAGACATGTTTTCTCAATACCAACAGCAGAACAGTCTGATGTATTCTTACAGATGTTTCCTTTCAGACTTCTGTTAATGGACATGGCTTTTTGTAAAATCAACAGAAAAACTATTTCTGATAGTGTGCATTCTCACATCAGCAAAAGTGCTTGCAAGTAAATATTAAATGGTTTCACAGAAGGACAATAGAAAAGTCTAAAAACAGACATTATGTGATTTCCCACAAAAGCAAAAAAGATACTAAGAGAAAAACAGGATCTAAAGTGCGTGACAAAAAGAGTATATAAGACTGTTAAAATCCAGCTATGTTAGAGGTATTGGTAAGAACTTATGTTCTGAATTAACTGGAGAATGGGAAGCCATAAAGACATTATCTATATTGGTTGTGAGGAAAAAACGTTGTACATTAAATTTGTAAACTACAGTCATACATCTTGTTTGTTATAAAAATAAGTTATTTATTAGTAACTGTGCTTACAGTAAAATAGTATTGTGCTGCAAAATATATTTCTTTATCAGTGTGCAATTTGCAAGGCTTGATGCTTTAAACAAGATGCAGTCATGCAAAGCTCTGTGTCTCCAATTCAGCAGTAAACAGCCAGCAAGACTTTGTGTCTTAAGAAGACTTTGGTTCCAGTCCACTCCAGTCAGGTACAACACAGCATGCAGCACTTTCCTTCCATCAGAAAATTTTCAAGATGAATTGAAATATAATTCAGTTTAGGGTAACTATGCTGATCTATTGAGGGGATATCACTAATTATTACATATTTCTTAGATATTATATCTACCCAAAGGGAAATAGTGCCATTAATTATTTGAATAACAAACTCCTTAGATATTGATCTAATCAATCTTCTTTATCAGAAGTAAACTTCCACAGCATTTCTTCTAAGTTTATGACATTATTTATTTGCTATATAATCAAATTAATAGTAACTAGCAAAATTATATTTTTCTTGTTTTGTTATGTAAGCAGTACAAATGAAACAATTTGTAATGTTGAAGAGAAAATAGAAAAATCCAATACTTCAAAGAGATATTTTAATAAACATTATTTATTTTTTGATACACAGTCATATTAATTAATACCTGCAGAATGCTATTTTTCTTGAGTTAACGTCCTCACAATAGAAATTAAAAAATTGTTATAAAATTGAAAGGACAATGGGAAAACTGCAGTGCTTCAGATATTTTATAAATATAATTTTAAAACATTCTCATATATCATTAATATGATATGATTTTATAGAAAATTAATGTGTGTGCGCGCATACACAAATGCACACACACACACACACACACACACACACACACACACACACACACACATACACACACACACACACACACACACACACACACACACACACACACACATATATATATATATATATATATATATATATATAGAGAGAGAGAGAGAGCTATGTCCAAACAATGAATTATATAATGTTGACTCGCATAAGAGTGAGATGACATCACCAAAAATTTAAATGAACAAGCTCCCAGAATGGTGTATTTCACCTCCAGGAAACTAACCACTTGGTGACCAATAAGTAAACACAAACTGAAACAAATTAAAACTATCAGAGTAAGGGGCTTTCTTCCCACAGCCACCATCCCTAACTAAATAAGCCAACTCCGAGATCAGACTACAGTGGAGAAAAGGCAAAGTTCACCATGGTGGCCAAGTGGTTAGTTTCCTGTAAATCTGGGAGTTTGTTCATTTAAATTTTCACCAAAGTTGTCTCGCTGTTATGCAGGTTGACATTATGGCAATTTTTTGTTTTGAAGGGAATACATATATATATATATATATATATATATATATATATATATATATATATATATTTAGGTCCCCTTCAGTCGCGCAAATGTTTACAAGTTTGAACCACATATGGCCTAAACCATATGTTTGAACTTGTAAAAGTCCAATCGGACTGAATGGAGATCCATACAGAGCAGAAAGGGAAGATTTTCCATTTCCACAATGTAGTGCGATCTCGGACTTGGTATATTTAAGTAAGGGGGGGGTGGGGGGTGCAGGGGGACATAGCCCCCCTGCTATAGAGGTTTAGTTTTGTGTTTTATTGTTTTTTGTGTTTCTACTTCAGTGTTCAAACTTTTACGAGTTCAAACATATGGTCTCGGTCATATGTGGTTCGAACTTGTAAACGTTCGATCGACTGAAGTAGATATATATATATATATATATATATATATATATATATATATATATATATATGAGTGTATATAAAATTGCATTATGGGCTTGAACATTTTTAAAGAATAGTGCTGTATATTTTTATTATTGTCACAAACTGTCTACTTTTCCATATACTATCACATGAAGGCCTTAACCACTAAATTGTTAATTTAATTATAGATGCTAATATAAAGCACTCTAGATCTGGAATATTTATCACTACTTTCACCTAAAGTCTGATTTATAGGTTTAATGGGTACCCACAAATTCTAATCAAATTCTGTCAACCTGGTTTATCTGTTGTTATAATTGTGGTATATAATAATATAGACAATAATATTATTTTGATGAGAAATAGTTAATATTTGAAACTAAAGTAAATGTTGCTCCAAAAAGAAATTAAATTCTTGAAACTATCAAAATCATCATAATTAACTATTACTGCAGATTCAAGGTCAGATTGTATAGTACTTCATGAAACATTTCTTGAACATTTTAATTATACTACAATGTGTTTATTATATTAGACAGGCAGTACATGTTGATTTATCAATAAAGCTTTGGTGGTATTCTTGTTAAAATTTAAGTTGGAATCTTCAGTAAATTCTGTTAAGGAATTTTATGATAGTAAATTGAATCATTAATGCTTGAGATACTAAAACATAAATTATCCACAATGATTGATCATTTAATTTCTAACTCTTCTCTAAAGGATTTTGCCTGAAGTAGTTTGGTAAAGTCTCTATAACTAGTGCAAATGCATTGGGGATATTGGACAATCTTGTTTTGTACACTTTTTAACTATTATTTCTTTATACAGGTATGAACCAATTATAATGTACACTTTCAAGTTAATATGTAAACTTTTTATGGTATTTATATAAAATTTTTGAACATTATATATTTTAAACCTTAAATAAATAAGACCAATCTAGTGAACCTGCTGCATTGTTATTCTTATTTTCTTTATAAGTACCACATGCTTTAATATGATTAACATTTTCTCTGCTTGTTCTATCTGATTTTTATGAATTAAAAGTGGAATTAAGGTTTAATCTTGTTTTAGAATGGGAACCATAATAGAGCTTTCCCATGAGAGAAGAGAAGTTTGATTTCCCATGATTCTGTTAAATACTTGTGCAGTATATTAAGACTATTATGTGAAAAACTTGTATAATTTCTAGGAGCAAACCATCAAGACTTGGGGCTTTATTTTCTTTTAATAATTGATTTGTTCTTCAATTTCTAAAGTCTTAATATCTTTGCTTAGTTGAACAATATGTTCTTCAGATAATTGTTTATTAACATTATTGATTTTTGTTAATTTAAAATGTTTTAGTTTATTTTTTGAAATATGTCTTTTATATTATCTTTTGGGAGTCAGCAAACAAGTGTTGTGATTTATATTTTCTGTAGACATATCTTTTTGTGGAGTAGAATTTGATATTTCATTGCTTTTATTTAATGAGGATATGCTTATGAATATCTATCTATATCTGTCTTTCCATATGTGTATGTATATATGTTTGTATGTGTATTTTCCTCCTATTTTTACTTTGGTCTTTGCAAAATTTAGATTAATTTCTCCATGTTGTTCATTCATGCACTTATGCTTTTTACAGCAAATTGAAATTTTGCCATACTTGCAGTTTTTCAATGAATCCCATAAAATTCTTCTATTTGTTTCTAATTTGTCATTATGAAGAAGGCAGAGCTTAAATTCATCAGAATCATATTCTTTAAATTTAATCTTATTAAAAAATAATAAAACAATAAAATGCTATTCTGTTATTTGTATTAATTATAGAGAGCAAGTTGTTATGTTTAGTGATATTACAGTCAATAATTTAAAATAATCAAGATTAAATATCAAATTAAATAACATAAAGACCTTTTTTATTGTTGGCTATGTTGCAAAACATAAGAATAAAGAATAAGAAATAATGAAACTTCATAAAGCAGTAAATCATCTTTATTTGAAATATGCATTAAATGTAAGCTCAGAGATGAGTTCCTCAAAGTCGTTTTTGATGCAGAATACCTTTGTTCCACTAGATGCTGGAGTATTCTTAAGGGCCATATTCATAAAATATGTATGCTATTGCATGGGCTTTTGTGCACATAGAAGGGTACAGAATACCCTTCTTTGTTCACAAATCATGCAAATGCCATGGAGAAGGTTGACACAAGACTACTTTTGTGATCCTGCTTCATTGCATCCCAGAAATGTATTCCATTGCTAATGAGTCCATCCTCCAAATGTATACTTTTTACATGCCCAGCAGCAGGTTTATATGTTCTGGATCAGTTTCACTTTAGAATCCTGAAATATCACAATCCTGAACTTCATAATCCTGATGCCCAAAATCCTGAAATTTCAAAATCCTGAAAATTCAAAATCCTGAATCTCAAAAGACTGAAAACACACAGGATACATATACTGACTATAGGCAACACAAACCATATTACATTCCACCAAATATAAGCAGGGGGGGAAGCCCCCCCTGCACCCCTCCTTGTGGGGGGCTGCGCCCCCACACCCCTTGCTAATTAAATATATCAACTCCAACATTGCACTTCACTACACTATTATGAGTTATGTTGTAGTATAGCAAGTTAAAAGGAACATTACTAAGGTTACAACAGGTAGTCATGAAACATGTGATGGTATGTTTGCCATTTTTTTTTCTTTTGAGTGCAGTCTTGGAGTTCACGTATTTAATTAGCAGGGGTTGTGGGGGGATGCTTGCCCCCTGCCCATACTTGGTGAAAAGTGATATCCTTTGTCTTGTATGCGTTTCTGTGTGTCCTTGTACTGGAATATTGTCATTCTTTGTTTCCTGTATACTTTCAGTATTTTGGGATTGTCCTGTATACTTTCAGTATTTTGGGATTCATGATTTTGAGTTTTCAGGATTTTGAATTTTCAGGATTGTGGGCTTCAGGATTATGAAGTTCAGGATTCTGATGTGAAACCTCTGGATCATATAGTGTAAGCTATAGAACTCTATTAGCATATAATCAACTGGTGTAATGGCCATGGCTGTAGCAATCTCCCTACTTTGTTAGCATGTTATACTGCAGATAGTACAGAATAATATATATGCACTGGGGTTTATATCACATCATTGAAACTCATAACATCAAACGCGCAAATGCGCAAATTTTCACATAATCAAAGTGCCTGGATTTATGTCACACTACAGTGAAGATCGGGAATTTTGCCCTTTCTTCACTGTAGTGCAACCTTGGAGTAGGAATATATATTTAGCGGGGGGAGTGGGGGGCACAGCCCCCCAAAATACAGTATTCGATTATGTGACAATTTGCTCATTTGCGCGTTTGATGTTATGAGTTTCGATTGTGTGATATAAACCCTATGCACTACCATGATGAAAAACTGACCTACATTTCTGTAGCATGGTAGGGGAGTTCCTAATATCAATGCAGTTCTATACAGTACAGACAAAATTTTATACAGTAAAAGCAAACCTGCTACCATGCACTACTCTGTGCCACCCACCCTGTGGAGTGGTGTACAGCAGGCAGTCTGGCTTCCCACCATGTACCACTTACAGTACCTAGTCACATCATAGGTATAGCTTCCACTTTGCCAAAACTGCACATTGAATTCAGCGGGATTATCCATTTAGTCAACCTTGTATATCAGATTTTTATGTACATCAGAGTATGTCAGTGACCTTCATCAAGGTAAATGAATTATTTTGGCATATGATGAATGGGGACTGGTGGAGATTAAGCCTTTTGCTTAGTGTCCTACTCCAAGGACAAGTTCTTTTGGAATTTGGTCCCATATATGAGCAGATTGTATACTCAATATAATATTCAAAAAAATCAAATATTTTGAGGACGTAGAACAGCTAGTAATTATCTGATTGCAATCTATCAGCAATCGCCTTGTGTATGCTCACATACATGTGTATGTATGTATGTATGTCTGTATACACATATATGTGTGGGGGGTGTGGGTGTGTGCCGGGAACAATGCATTTTATTGATCTATATTTCACTGATTTGCATATCTAATGCATTTTGTTGGATTGCATTTAATATATTTTTGCAGATCATTGTTATTTAGGGATGGTGCAGCCTTATTAGCTGTAGAAAGTTTATTCAAAGTTGTAGTTTAACATATTTTTTTCTGTTAGGTGCTGTTAGGGTGTCATCTTATCTTTTTTTCCTTTCATTATACTTTTTGCTCCACTGCCTGCTGATCCTCAAGACCCCCCCCAATCTGACTTAAACCTATTCATTTCCTAATAATGGGATAACCTACAGAGCCACTATGGCAAGAGCTGTCCAGGGGTATGATTAGGCATCCATGAGGGTTGCTTGTGTCCTCACTAGCATCTCAGGAATGAGGATTTACTTTTTAGCCTAAATCCTGCACTGGGTTGAGAGACATGCAACCCACATTACTGTAAGAGCCACAATGCCTTCCCCATGCCACTGCACACAGTTTCCTCTTACATGCTCTTGCTCATGGAAGGCTACTTCATATACATTACTTTTAAGAATTTTAAATAATAGTACAGTGGTTCTGAATTTTACATTGAGTAATTTTGATACCATTGTTTATTTTTTACATGTACAAGTAGAAATGACTAAAGTTATAAATGTTTTGGTAGTAATCTTTAAAGAAGAAGTACATTTGTTAACAAGGGTTCCTGTTATATAATCAAAGACACAATCCTTTGAATGCATTTTGATCGAACTTGAAAGCACGAAACAGGAAAATAGTGAAATGGCATAGAAGCGATTTCTTTCCCTGGAAAGAAATTGCTTGGCCACTTCCATTACTTTGCCATTTTCCTCACTGTAGTGCAATCTTCGAGTTGGTATATTTAAGTAGGGGGTGTGTGGGGGCCCAGCCCCCCACATTGGGGGGTGGGGGTGAATCCCCCCACTTTATGTACTGTTTTGAAGTTTTTATTTTTATTTATTTATTTTTTTGTGGAATAGCGATTTTTTTTCCTTGTAAAAAAAAATTGCTGTTCCAAGAGTTCTGATTTTGTAAGTTTTTGCTTACTTGGGGTCGATAAATCAGAGTTCACTTTTATAAGCGTTCATTGATTTAATATAGACCTGTTAAAATTATTTACCTTCCTCAAGTCAACATTCAAATTATCTAAAGTGGGACATTGTAAAAGGTCAGTTTTGTAAGAGTGAGTAGGTTGGTCAGTAACAATTCAGTGTTACAGGAGGAGATCATCTTTATTGTGAAATTATTCTCTCAAAGAGATTACTTTCTTGGCCACTCTTCTGGTATATAGGGATAAAGACCTGTCTATGGCCAAGGTGGCCTGAGTTTGATTAGCATTTCTGGTGACTGACAGAGAGGTAGGGAGAAATGGGCATGCCCATCCTGAGGTGGAAGGGTATTTGTTGATGATGCCACCTAAGGGGAGGTGTGTTCCAAAGAGAGGAGTTGCCCTCAGATGTCAAGTCAACAAGCCCAGGGAAAGGGATGGGAAAAGTTTGTAGGGCATAAAAGAAACATTCCTGTATAGATGTAGTAATGGACAAGGCCATATAATACCCTTAGAATCCACAACCAGCCCCAGACATGCTGAAGTAAGTCCAGGGGGATAGGTGATTGGTTGGTAGTCCTGGAGTGATCATTGGGGATCCAGTTTAATGATGTAAGGAGGGGACAAAAAAATAAAAAATAGGTTATTTCCTTAACAAACTTCAAGTACTGTTTAAAAAAAATTACAGGATAGTAGATGAGAGGTCATATCCTTTGCCAGTTAGTCTTAATATGGACAGTTTAAATAATTTCTCAGCATTGGAAAATTACTCATGACAATATGGATTTAGTTCAAGTGTTGTAAACCTCAAACTTTGTCTTAAGAAAGGTTTCAGTCTCAAGGAGTTATTGGAAAAGTTGAGGGTGTCAGTAAAAGCAGACAGACTGGATACTTTTCCATGTAATGGATGTAAATGTTGTAGATTTTTCAACACTGTTACTACACTTAGGCTTGGACAGTTGAAATCTGAACTTGAAAGAAGGGATTATGCATTCATGATACCAGGTAGCTATTATGTTGCAACGTGCTGTAGCTATAAGGGCGTCTATATGGGGAAAATCACAAGGAAACACTCCTAGCATGTTAAGGAACATAGATTGGATATTAAAAATAAGAGCAGCACCAATATCAGACATGCAGTTAAATATTCACATTTTAGAAAATTTATATTTTTATGATTAATCATTTAATACCTGATCTAAGAGTCAGAGAGTTTAAACAATGAACTTGAAAGTATGGAAATGAGATGGCATATTTTACAAGTGAATGACAAGGTTCCAAAACTGAATGAAACTTTAAATATAATATGTGCTTTAAAAGTGCACCCTTATGGAAACTGAGTTTTAAATAATCTGTGCACCTTTTATTATTTAATATGGGACACATTATTAAATTGTTTTATTTTTATGGCTGTTTAACCGAAAACAATGAACTTGATGTATTAGATTACTACGGGCATGTGACTTTTTTTCTTTAGAAGTGTTGGTATTTGTATGTACAGCATATTCTAGAAGTTCTTGATAAAGAACAGAAGCATTTCTTCTTATAATGTCTGCATTTTCAGAGTGATTTTATTTAGGCTTTTGTAACTGAACTAATGCATAACAGACAAATGGTGTGAATTTGGTGAACTCTAGTGACCAATATCCAGGTGTAACAACTTGCAGACATTTAGATGTTTGCAAAATTAAAATGAGGCAGAAGTTTATTAATATGATCAAATAATGAGTCTGCCAATCCAATTAAAATGGTAAGTGTTCCGCTAGGTAATCAACATTTTGTTTATGATGTAATCAACATGATTGGAAACCATGCCAATCTATTTGAAAGTATAGGTGTATGGATAGCCCAATTCTTTTTCTCAGTTATGCAAATCAATTAAAACATGTAATAAAACTGTTCTGCAAATGATATAACTAAAATTGCTGACTGTATAGACAGTTTCCTGATGAACTTATAAAGCAGAAAATGATATGTTTGTAAAACTAGTTGATATAAGCATTAAGATTGTACAGAGTTTCTTCACTGGGAACAGAAAAGCATTAGAGTTGAGATTGTAAAAAATTATTGCGTTAAAAAGCTGTGTATAAAGGTGAGGGATCAATTACATTTTAGCTACATACAGAGGACAAATGTAACATTGTTGAAAGTGTTTTCATAGATCTGAGCTCGAGAAATTTTCATCCTTTTCTGCCTTACTTATTGTGGTTGCAAACTGAATCCATCAGGTGAGACTGAGATGTTCTGTGCATGTGAAAGCAAGAAATCCAGTTATTTCAAGTTGTTTCAACAACCAATCAGCTATATTAAAAAAGTCTGCTTTTGAGCAGTTGTCAAATGCAAGTGAAGAACTCTAGAGGCTCCAGTGCTGTGACAGTCAATGATTTGCAGACTTGCAGAGTCTATGACTTGAGTGGTCACAAAGTCCATAATTTGCAGGAGATTTAGTATTTCATGTGTGAGGACTGCTGTTCTAATGCTCAGCTCATCAGACTGAAAGGTACGTTTTCATAATGTCATCACACTGGCGTAATTAATGCTTTCACACATTACTCCTAACATTCTCATTTCTGATAACATTACACAGTTTATCAGTCAAGAAGTTTGTGCATTTTCATAAAAATTAGAAATGTCAACACGATATCCAAACTTTGAAAATTATAATGAAAAAATGATTGCCACCTCTTTACTTGAATATGAAACCATTGCACTATAATCCGCAGGACTTTTCTCTTTACAGTTGCTGTTTAGAAGGAGAATGGGAACAAAACTGCAGACATTTTATAATTTGTTTTATATATATATATATATATATATATATATATATATATATATATATATATATACATATACATACACGTTCATGTCCAACATTGTTAAGACAAGAGAAAGTCTGACTTTGAGCTGTAACAGGTAACACTTGTACTGGACTGCACTGTTCTCATCTCAAAATAATTAAGTGATAAAAAAACTATGTAAAATCGGCTATTCAAGCCATGATGTGCCACAATTGCTTAGCCCAGATATTCTTAGTGAGTATTCAAATCACACTTATGCCGATCATGACACTGAGCTAGAAAGTATCTATTTAAAAGACTGGACAGTCCTGATATATCCAATGTTGACCAAGCACTGGCTGTAACTGCTGAATGTGCAATGATCACCATCTAGTAATGATTGCAAAATATCAAAATCTGGTAGCCTGAGTAGAAATCCATTTACATGGAATACCTTTATTACATGTGATTCTAAGCCACGTTGGTGCAGCGGTAGCATTGTTGCCTCACAGCAAGAGGTTCTCCCATTCGATTCTCGGCTGGAGCGCCTTCTGTGTGGAGTCTGCATGTCCTCCATACGGTTGAGTGGTGTTCTAAAGACATGCGTAGAATGGGCATGCCTTTGTTGAAGGTTGGGTGTCGAGCTGGCACCTCAGCACCCATAAAAAAAATCTACTGCCACTCATTAGCTGACCGGAGTTTGCTGTGGTGACCCCTAACCGGGAAGCCGAAAGAAAAACAAACAACCTTTATTACATGTGATGATGGTAAAAGCTGAGTTAGAGCTGTTGTTGCAAGTTCTAATTTATGTCATTATATGTACTGTTTATCTATGTGTTGTGCAGCTACCTACCTCAAATGATATACATACGTCATGGATTATATTTGGAAATATTGAATTAACAAAACATTGACAATCACTGCATTGAACACACACCACTGAACACATGCTCTGCAAAAAATCCCAAACCAGAATCATTATAAACTGTAGACAGAATTGTAAAACTTTCTGTCTGCAAGTAATCACTAACAAAAACATAGAGTAAATCTGCACATTCACAAGTAACACACTCGGTATTAAAATCACAAATAGAAATAACACTTTCTGTTTGCAGTTGATAAGTAAAACATAAGGTAAAATAAACCTACACAGCCATACACAACACATTCAAAGCTTTACATAATGGGTAAATGAACTCCACTGCTGTACAGCCATGACCTAGGGCAAAATACTGATACTATGAGATAGATGCACGTGCCAATTATAGCATAATCTGATGAAGTATGATTCTGATGAGTAGTGACATCTCAACTACCCACCATATAATGCACATTCAACATGAACCTTCGGCATAAACAACTGATATCTTGTAACAAAATGATAGTAGCTTACAGGATAGTATTGTGTAGTACATACCTATCATGCCTCCAGATTTGGTGAAGTGCTCTAATTTTAACTTGTAAACCTTTGTCTACACTGCTGCTCCATTTTCACATGAGACAACTCTGATTTCTTCCCTTTTATTAGCTTGATTATAGAGCCAATGAGTGAGAAACTTCTTGCAGCTTGTCACAGCCAAATTTGATCACTAGTGAACAAGCCTGCAATCCATCACTAGTGAGGTCTTTCTGAAAAAATGGTACCTTACAGTGCTGTGTGGGTCTGACTATGAAGTAATGTATTTTGTATGTGTGGTTTGTGTGTGTGTGTGTGTGTGTGTGTGTGTGTGTGTGTGTGTGTGTGTGTGTGTGTGTGTGTGTGTGTGTGCACCAGAGGGCACAGCTTTGCCACTCAGTAGTCCCTCATTTTGCAGAACATCTCTAATTTTAGCAAATTTTTGCCCTGATATTCATGAAATGTTTTGTTTTCTGCCAAATGACTACGCATCACAGTCAGTCATCACTGACAGTCAACAGAGTTTCATACTTCTTATTGTTCTGAAAAATGCATGTTGATGTAACACCTATTGTTCTGTAATTTCAAAGGGAATTAGAATAAAATTTAAAAATTGTCTTTTTTGGGAGGGCACTGACTTGTCCCCCATTATTTTTTTCCAAAATGTTTGAGCAAAAAAGTACTTTGGTCTATGCCTTTTAGCATCTGTGGTTTTCTGGCAAATTGCTGTGGATGGCAGGTGCTAAATGATGGCAGACGTGAGCTTCAGAATTAATACCATTCAAAAAATGCTTGCTAATGCAAAAAAAAAAAAATTCTACAAACTTTCTAAGTGTATAAGGCAATACTTAAAATATATCCCTGATTTTGGGTCTTGGGCTCCGAGGTTTGAGTTAAGACATTAAGCAAGGAAAGAGGGTTGCATTATATTGGTTCTGACAACAGTGAGATGAAATACATTTCTGGGCCATTACTCATGTATTTATTTATTTATTTATTTGATCACAAGCAGCCATTTGAGGTGTACAAAGTAATACAATTGGCTGTAATTATTTTTTTTTTCAAAACAAGTTTATTGTTTTAACATATAAGAGAAATATCATAACAATTTTATACAAATAATTAAAAATAGGTATTATTATAATATTCAACAAAACAACTAAAGTATTTACAAAGACATCCACTACAATCAGATCAATTAATTAAACTAAAATACTGTGCTATTGAAATTAGAATTTTTTAACAAATTTTGTAAATTATCCCATACAATAAAATGTGATGTTTTTCTAGTTGTTCTCATTCTAATTGTGCTTATTTCCATATGACACATTATATTCATAACATTTTTAAATTCATTGAACGAAGGAGGTGTATCTGAAATCCAATTTCTAGTTATTATTTTCCTAGCCACTGCTAGGATAGACCATAACAAGGGAAGCTTAATCTTTTTAACACATTGAGGTACAGGTGTGTTGAATAATATAAGAGACTTAGAAATAATGAAATTATCTGTAAAAGAGCCTGCAAAAATTCATTAATTGACTTCCAGTATTCTTTCAACTTCATACAGTCATAAAACATATGAGCCCAGTCAGCATTAATTTCTACATTACATCTCTTACATAGATTATCTTTATTATTAATTTTATTCATCATCAAAGGTGTATAAAAGATCTATGTAAAAATTTCCATGTATAAAGTCTCCAGACAATGGAAGATGTAGTTCTATAAGCAGATTCCAATATATATTGTTTATCTTGTTGAGTTGGTAGGTCCCCATTAATAGAGGTGAAATAATTCCAGTATGAATCTACATTGTAAAAGTTTCTTGTCTGATAATTTTATGTATATATGAAAGTTTACCTTTATCAGAAACTTTATGCTGTAAATTTATTATCAAGTAATCAATCAGTTTTGGAATAGATTCTTTAACTGTTATAGACATTAGATCTATTCTATCAATGAGATGTTGTCTAAAGATCTGAACCTCTAACCAGCAAGTTTCTCTTAGATCAAATTCTTGTTTTAAGAAATCTAGATTTTTAACTTTATTATCAGATATCAGCTGATACCAGTACTTTAGATTATTATCTATAGCTAAATGAGCTCCTTCAGAAGTAGATGACATAAGCATACCCTGAGTATAAATTATAGGAATACAATAAAATTCCATTCCCTATACTTAGGGTGCATGAATATAAAGTTACGATAACTAATAATAATATTTAATGGGTAACAGACCATATGTTTAGGTGTAATAGGTGAAGTACAAAATTCCTTTAGCAACCACAACATGGAGTTATTTATAATCATATTTTATGTGTTAAGGAGATTTTCATGAAGTGCATACTAATTAGCTCCCAATAATCTTTCCATTTTGCGACATATGACCGATCTATTAATAAAGTAATAACTTTTATAATAGAAGAGATAATATATAAGTTAAAGTCTGGAAAAGAAATACCCCCTTGAGACCAGCTATTAGTATGTTTCTTTAATGCAATCCTAGGTCTATTAGGTGCCCATAAGAAATTTAACATTAGTGTATTCAGTTTCTTGATAGTTATTTTTGTAGGTGAAAGTATTATTGATTGTATTAAGTATAAAATCTTGGGGAATATTATCATTTTAATAATTGTAAGTCTCTCCTCCATAGTAAAAAACATATTATTCCAGGTATTAAAAGATTTTGTATATTAAGAAAACAGGTATTATAGTTATTATATATAATAGATTTAATATCTTTAGATAGTATTATACCTAAATAAGTTATCTGACCTGAGTTGGGTACATATTTAGTAAAATCACTAATGAGATTATTTTTTCGTGTATATATAGGTAGTATTTTAGTTTTTTCTTCATTGAATATTAAACCAGAAATACTTTTAAAATTCATCATTTTATCAAATAAAGACTGCATAGAAGAATTAGATCCTGCTGATGTAATTAGAACATCATCTGCAAAAGTTGAATTTTTGATGTTGTATTTTCTTCTATTTCAAAACCCTCTATGTCAGTACTGTTTCTAATCAAATTAGCCCAAGGCTCCATTACTAAAGTGAATAATAGTGGAGAAAGTGGACATCCTTGCTTTGTACCTTTAAGAATGGGTATTTTTGTGAAACATATGTTCCTACCTTAATATAAGCCAGCGTTCCTTTGTATAAATGCTCAATTAAATTTACAAATGCATCAGAGAAATTTGTGCATTTCAGTAAGGTAAACAGATAGTCCCAACTTACTGAATCAAATGCTGAACCTATATCAAGACTAATAAGTGTTAAATCTTTCTTTTCCTATTTGCAAAATCAATTAATGTTAAAGTTCTTCTTATATTATCAAAAGTATTTCTATTTACAATGAAGCCCGTCTGATCTATGTCTATAATGCCGGGATAATTGTCTTCAATCTATCAGCAAAAATACTCATAAACATTTTATAATCAACATTAAGTAATGAGATGGGTCGATATGAAGAACATCTAGTTGGATCTTTATTAGGTTTTAAAATTGGTGAAATAAATGTATATTGCCAAGATGGGGGGGTTATTAACTCAGTTTGGGCCAGAGTAAAAACCTTATGTATTAATGAATATGTAGTTTTAGAAAGGATTTTATATATCTCTGGTATAATACCATCATTACCCGGTGCTTTGATTGATTTAAGCTTATTTATTTGTGTAATAACTTCTGTATATGAAATACTCTTGTCCAATAGTTTAATCTGTTGTTTATTAAGCTTTTTATTCATGTTTGTGGTTATAAACTCCTTTATTTTATCTTTAGGTTCCATGTTAATGTTGTTATGGTTAATCTTGTGAAAGTGATTTCTAAATTCATCCAGTATTTCTGGTATACTAGAAACATTCTTCTTTTTCCTTAGAGAAAAGATTTCTTTGATATGGTTTTGTTTATTCAATCTTTTTGTTTTATTTTTAAGTCTATGTAAGTATTTGGGGCTTATTGAATAAGACAAAAACTTGTATTTCTCTAAAGTTATTTTAACTTTATGAGTTAAAATTTCTTTGTATTTCTCATTTAGTTTGTTTATTTCTTCAATAACTTTCTTGTCCATATTTTCTTTATTATTATGTTTATAAGAGTCTAGTTTACTTTGAATATCTAACAATTCCTTATCCCAAGATTTCTTTTTGTTATTATACCATCTGATACTTTGTCCATAGAGATATGATTTTAAGGCATCCCAAACATAGACAATGGAGACTTTAGGAGTATTATTTATGTCTAGAAAATGTTGTACTTCTGAAAGTATATATTCTTTATAGTCTTTTAGCTGAGTTAAGTATGCTGGTATCCTTTTGATCTGAACATTATGAGTATTTTTTATCATGAATTCGAAAACAATTGAGTTATGATCAGATATAGGACATGAAATGATTTTGGAATTAATTAAATCTGTTACCATCTGGTTAGAAATAAAGACCCTATCTATTTTTGAATAAGTTTTGTATCTGTTAGAAAAAAAGGTGTATGGTAATGATTTTGACTCTATCTGATTATTAATATCATTCAAATGATAAGAATTAGCAAAATCATTTAAATGTTTTGCATTAGATGTAATTCTTCTTTTCTTTATAGTGGTAGTATCACTTTCATGTAGTATACAATTAAAATCACCAGCTAAAATAATATCCCCTACAGAGAATGATATGATCTTATCAATATGATGTTTCACTGTATTAATACCAATTCCAGGTATCCAATATACATTAATTAAAGTGTAAGTCTTCCCATTAATTTGTATTGAAACCATACAAAACATTCCTTTGTCATCCTGATAAGACTTAATGGTTTTAGGAATGGGCATACTTTTATTCCATAAAATAGCCACTCCTCTTTTTTCTGAGTGTGCTCTGAACTAACCAATACTGTATACTTATTAGTGGCTAGTTTATCAATATCTTTTTCAAGAGATGGGTTTCTTGCAGGAAGACTAGATTGGCCTTGTGTAGATTAATGTATCTTATTAGGCTTGCCCTTTTACACGGATTATTCAATCCATTAATGTTTAAAGAAATTCCTTTTAAAGATGTCATTTGGCATTTTAAAACTCAAGAATCTTATGATCGAAATAACAAATAACAAGATAAATAATGTTACATCTCCTCTTTTAGGTGTACCTTTAAACATAGCTGTATTTATTAAATCTCTTATGGGATTTTGTATAGGATTCAATTTTGTTTGTAGTGACAATGAGTGTACAAAATATATTGTGGATGTCAAAACTATATACATATAACAATGAACAAGTGAAAATAATGTAAGGATTAAACCTTGCATCCGCCTGGAGTTGAAAACTCCAACTTAGAGCAGTATTTACTACTCAAGTTAACCCCTACCCTAAGCAGCAGTACCTCAGCTACCACCTTATCAATTTAATACTAGTTATATTTAACTGAGGTTAACAGTTTTCAATTCAATTATCTATCAAGACAAAACTACACATTTGGTAAAACAGCATCATATAAACTAAAATAAACTTTTTTTTTTTTTTTTTTTTTTAAACTGTTCATACTATTATATAGATCTATGTAATATATAACACTTGTATTCTAATAGCATTCAAATAATCTTAATGTTAGAAATCAAGAGGAGAGAAAATTATGTTCTAACATTCATTTAAATCAAAAACTTTGGCTAATATGATTCAGACATTACATGCATTAAGATGCATCTATTTTCTGTCATGTGAATTCTATCAACAGCTTCCAAAAAATCTTGAATTGTTTGTATATGAGCATTTACTTAAACTCATTATTGTCAATAGAGTAAAATATTGTATTCATAAAAATTATTATAAATCATATTGCATAGTTATGCAGATTCTCGGAAACACCTGCGTTATTACCTAAAAAAAAAAAAAGCCATCACACACATAAACACAGACACACACACATACATATACACACACACATATACACACACACACATACCCCCACACACACACACACACACACACACACACACACACACATACATATACACATACACATATATACATACATACACACACACACACACACACACACACACACACACACACACACACACACACACACACACATATATATACACATATATCTGATCTCACCGAGCCGTGCCCCTGCAGAGCACCATCCCACTTGCCGTCCCCAGAACAAATCTGTCCGCTTCACACAAAATAATGCACAGCAAACACACACTAGCAACCAGATTTTACAATCATGCTAACCTACTGCTTTAAAATATATCACATGACATTTCTTCCAGAATAGAGTTATAAGATTATTTATGTTTGTCAATCAGATGAATTAAATGAGTTATAGTAAAGTATATGTTTGGAACACAAATTTTTAACACAGATTATTATGCTGCTGTTAAGTAGATTTTCAAAAACATTTAAATAAATGTTTCATTTTTTATGCCTTCTAAAGACATTTACTTACTACAAGAAACTACATCATTTAAACTCATTATAACTGACATATTTTATGAACAGAGTATTTTTCCTGAATCTGTGGTGTGTCAGTGTGATAACCTTGTCAATGTTTATACTAACTGCTTTCAGTTTCTCTGTGAGAATTCTGTGATTTGAAGATTCTGAGGTAACTCAAGGACATTGTGCATAAGACAGCCCACATCCCAGATTGTCTCTCTTAACATTTTGGCGGGAAACTTATTAAAAACTAGTGACAAACATTCATTTAGCAGTGCAAATGCATCTAAACATGACAGAACCTCCACAATGCATTCCACAGATCATCACAGCCTCTATGCAAGTGAAATTAAACTCAAAATTACCAACAAGCAATAAAACTCAGCATTCTTCTCCCAACTCAATTTTCATACAAATCCTATTATTCACTGTGCCCACACAGTCAAAAGCATTTCTATATATTAATAAAGAAAAGAAAAGAGAGTAGAAAATAAAAGGGAGTGAGGCAGAAATAAAAAATGTAAGAGAAAGCTGTAAGAAGTATATACAATGGAATGTTACTTACTGTTTATATTAATAGAGTTAAAAATAAAACATATTATTTACTCTTATTTAGTTCTGATTATTATTAGTTAAAGCATGATAGATTATTTACAAACAAGCATAAGCAGTATAATCAAGGAAGTATAATTAGAAATAGCATTTGAAGAACTTATAAACTTTTACAAGAAATAAATATGTTATTATTCTATTAATGATATTTTCATTGCTGTTCTCTCCCTGCCCTCCCCCACCCTTTACCCACTACATAATCTAAATAGAATGTCATTGTTTAAACAAAGAAAATAATAAAAGAAGAAGGAAAAAAAAGATAAAGATAAAAAATGTATCAAATTACTAACCTTACTTTTTCAGAAAGAAAACAAATCGAGTCACAGCCTGCCATTAAATCCTCAGGCATTTTGACTGGTTATGAAACAAAACATTTCTTTGCACATAGAGAATAACTTTGATTAAATCTTTTCCAAAATATTTGTGGCTTTCTGGAAATGCAGGAACTATATTCAAAAGATTAATAATGAACTAAAATGATGAGAGAGAAAAAAACATATAACAAATCATTTGTTTTTAGTCTCTTCTTCTTCTCTGAAGTCTTCCAGGAAGCTTCAGTTGCCAATCTCTTTAATGAAGAACTAGCCCATTCCATTTCTTCTATTTTATCCAAAATCCTTTTTCTTTGACAAACAGTAAAGCAGAGTCTAAATCATCAAGACCTTAGGACCATCAGGAAGGAAGATTTTAAGCTTGGCAGGAAACAGAAGGTATGTTTTAAACTGTGTTTTTTAAGCTCCCTTATTAGTGGCAGAAAAACTTTTCTTTTAGCAATTACCATGGAAGAATAGTCATTGTCAAAACGCACAGTTGTCTCATTAAACTTAACAGGAGCTTTAGCCCAAGCAGATTTAAGAACCATCTCTTTATCAAAAGATGATAGAAATCTAACTATAACTGATCTAGGATAGTTTTTGTTAGAGTTGGTATTAGCTATAGATCTATGTGCTCTTTCGATACCAAAAGAGAATGCTTCTGGTAAATCTAAAGTTTTAGGGAGCCATGTTGTTAAAAAAGAAGTAATATTGTTACCTTCAATATTTTCTGGCAGTCCAAAAATCCTAATGTTATTGCCTAGATCTATTTTCCAGGTCATCCAGCTTTGTTTGTAAATGTGTATTTTGTTTCAGCAGAAACTCAATGTTGATTTCCTCTTCTTGTATTTTATTTTCCATGTCATTCACAGCTTCTTCTATGCCTGTCATCTGGATCTTCTGTTGTTGCAGGTCCATATGTAACAAGTCTATTTGTTTTGTAGTTTTTCTATGAAAGTGTCTATTTTAGTATCCATTTTATCCATCTTAGCAGTAAGTTGCTGGACTATAATTATCAGAGACTGAAGTTCTTTCTTGATGCTGGAGTCTTGAGAATTTGTCTTACTGGAACTCATTTCAGACTGATAAACTGACAGGAAAATTTCCAAAGTAATTTCTGACAGGAATATTATTAAGATTTCCTTTCTTTTTTAGATATAGTTCAAGAACTATATAAAACAAACATATTTAGAAAGAAAATTACTTCAAGAATTAATTTTTTAAGTAATTAATTCCTGTCAATGTAATGAAATTGGTGGAGCTGAAGAAATCTGCTGCTATCCTGTGTTCATCCTTGGCCACGCCCCCAATTGGCTGTAATTATTGATGACATTTCTAAATAATGCATGCATAAATAAGTAATTTCATTGATCTACAGTATGGTTATATGAGTATGTGTGTTGGTGCCTGTTTATAAAATGTTATGATGAGCAGGAAGAACACAGAGTTTTGGAAAAATCTAATGCATTTTCAGCAATAACTTGGTCATGTGTCTACACAGTTTTGGAATGTTGCTCTGACTGGATTTATGCATTGCATGGAACTAAAATAAACAAAACATATTTTTCTGGGGAAGAGAGGAATAACATTAAAAATGGCCTAAATGAGCAAGTACAATTTTAGGATGTATGTGACTTGGCAAGAAATGCTTGGTGCTCTTGTGCACTTCCAGGCTGGGTTGTTTTCTTTGCTTTTGTTTGCTTAACTGCAATATAAATATGTGTTTAATGAAAGCTCCACTACCACATCCTGGACAAACAAAAGTTGACAAACTTATCAATTCTACTAACTACATTAAGTCAAGAAAAACGGCATATTAATCTTTTTACAGTGCAGTAAGGATACATTTTTGGTGCAGCTGTCTAGGTGTACATCTGTTAGCACCAAAAGGGTACTAATTCTATAGCATGTACCTGCCAAATGAGCAAATTACACATTCCTCCCCCCTGTGGCACACACACATATGCAAATTGTGGATGGTATACTTTTAGACCTACATCTATGAATTTTGATGGCCTGCTGCTATGATTTTGTAACAAAGAAGCTGAAAGTATGTATAGTATAGTATAGTACAGAGTAACACATCTAGATTCATTGCATAAGTGCAAATATTTGCTTTAAGGGGACAGATCTAATGTATGCTCCAACATGTCTTTAAGTATCCCATAAGGCTAAGCATGCATATTTGTGGGGTCTTGTATGATATTGTCTTGGTCTTTAGTTGCTGCCCTGTAAGTAGAATGAATGGTCACTTGCTTGCACTCTTCTGTTTGTGTGAATGTGGTCATCAAGCTCTATTGTGTCTATGAGGTACAACTGAACCCATTAGCTAAGAAGCAGTAAGAATAACTATTGTATACATTATGACAAATAACATAAACACCATTTAGATTAAAATTTGGGCATCAGTAATTCTACTGCAACATCCTTCCACACTTTCAAGACAGTATTCGTGCTTATCAAAGACCTAGGTCACCTTCCCATGTCTGTGTGCTATAATTTAGTTTGAGTAATGGGAGCAGTTGCAATGTCACCCTTTGAGAATGGCCTTCACTTCACAGGTCAACTGCATCTGAGCTAAGTGAAAAAAGAAGCTTCTTTTATCATTTAGCTCAGAGGTTAGAGTGTCAACGAGCACCACATCTGAATGTAGGAAACCTTTATGTTACCTTACTAAGAGCAAAGGATACCCGACAAGAAAATGTTAAGCACTTTCATTCTTTAATACAGAACTTATTTGTTCTGAGGAAGTTCTGTATTAAATAACAAAACTGCTTAAGTTATTTTCTTGTCGGGTGTCCTTTGCTCTCAGTTTGGTGTTCTTAGTTGCCACTAGTTTGTTTTATTCACTTTATGTTACCTTTTTTTACTGCTGCTTCTGTCCACTCAGTTGGTCTGTCATTATGGCTGTACTTAAAGTGTAGGCTTTATTCTGCTGATTATTTGTGTGCAGACTTGCATTCTGATGAGTGTTTAATAGCTCTCATAGTTTGCTTTAATTGATTTAGTCTTAAAGCTAGGTTTTGCAGTTTTACTTTCACTATGTGAACATTCTATAACAAACATTTAGAAAAACATGAATGAAATACCATTCTTTTTAGAGTTCTGCCATTTTATTGCCCTTCTATTGTACGTATTAGGAATTGCTGCTGGAAAGTACTAAGAAGTTTATTTTTTTCTCCATGTTCCTGGTTCCCATTCCCCGTACAGGAAGGACAAACGTTTTATTCATACCAGCTGTTTTTGCACGCCTCATAGGGGCTTTAGAATGGCGAATTTCTTTACATTTCTAATTTCTGTTTGGTAGGGAAATACACTTTGCATGGACCTCCCATGGTGTGCTTACATTGCACTTGTACTTGCCCTGGCTTGAGATCTGTGTATGTTGTTTTTTTGGGATGTTTCCAAAAGAAAAGAAAAGCTGCAGTCTCTCTGAGTACTGTTTGCCTTGTTTCCTTTTGTTTTGTGATGCTGTGATTCTTTTCATGGCACTTGCTATGACAGGAGGAACTACAAGGCATTTTCTAGTCTTTTTTTGTGGGACTCATCTTAATCCCCCAAAGTTTACTTGGTTTGCAAGTGACTACAGCCGTCTGCTTTGAATTTTTAAATTATAAAAAATAAACAGTAGTGTTTGGATAACATTGCATCTGTGATTTCTTTTTGGTCAGTGTTTGCCACCAGGGAGTATCTGGAAGATTGTGCGTTTTTTCTTTGGGTCTCTTCTTGAAGAAGCAGAGTAAGTCTTTGAGCAAACCACCTGTGATGTGCTTCCTTTACAGCTACTTGGGATTTAATGCTTTTGAGTATGGTCCATAGATTAATAGGTACTTTCATACTAGGCTACTGGTCTGTAAGGATTTTAAGAAGCCTAGACTTAAATTCCCATGGCAATTATTGGGTCCACATTAAATACTCGAAGAGGCGTTGCAGTGAACGCCTTTTCGACACATACACAGCAAATGCACAAAACCACAAATGCCGACATCAGTGATTTCTTTCTCTTGGAAAGAAATCGCTTGGCCATCCCTGTAAGTTTGCCATTTCCCCCACTGTAGTGCAATCTCAGAGTTGATATATTTAGTTAGGGGGGTGTGGGGGCACAGCCCTCCACGCTGGGGGGTGTGGGGGTGAAGCCCCTACTTTGTCATGTTTGTAATAAAGTGTTTATGTTTTGAGACAAACAATTTTTTTCCTAGGGAAAGAAATCACTGATGTCAGTGTTCGCGGTTTTGTGCATTCGCTGTGTATGTGTCATTGAAGAGGGATTCGCTGAAATGCCTCTTTGGTGATATGATATAGACCCAAATTATTAACCCTTATATTTTGCAATACAATTACCCAAAGACAATCTGAACAAGTATATTTTGGGGTAATTATCCTATCCACAAGTGCCAGTTGTGCTCACCTGGGGGTGAATTTATCCAAATTACATTTGAATATAGTAAGAAAAGTACTTTGTTTTATGAAGAGGGAATTCAGTTTAATTGGAGTTTCGTTCTCTGTGATATACGTCTATCCATCCAGCATGTTCTATTAATTTTCCAAAAAAAGAAAAAAAGATTTAGAACCCTCTATCCGGTGTTTAAGACACCAGTGACCTTGTAAATGTGTAATAGGTCTGAAAGAAGACCATATTTCAGACTATATATATATATATATATATATATATATATATATATATATAATTATACAAGGCAGAGGTTGCCAGTCAATAGCCTGTGTGCTTCTGAGAAGAGAGAGAGAGAGACAATGTTTTGAGATGGCCTGCATCATTTTTATGATTTATGCCCTTGAGTTTTTTAGTCAGAAAGCATTGTAATCATTCCAGTTGTGAAAAGTGTTTGGTCATGTACATACAGTATGTTTGCCTAGTGAGTGCTGAGCGCAGTGGAAAGATTATGTTTCTGGACCTGGATGCCATAATTTTAGGTATCAGCTGTACCATGAAAAAGGGCTTCTTTACAACAGTAGATACATGATGATCAAAGAACAGTTCCTTTTCAAAATAGACTCCCTTCCTAGTTCTCCAACTAGGGGACTAATTTTCAAAGGGGTTATTGTCAATGTGATAGATAAAAGGGGAGTCGTGCTTTGCAAAGGATACAATTATATGTTTCTTGGCATTAAGTTTTAGTCCATGGTTTTGACATCAACTATTTGTTTGGGACAGGCCTTCCTGTGGGATCTTGACATCCTCTGTGTCACAGTGGCACCCAATTGGCAGTAATCTGCAAAACTGGTCAGTCACAAACCCATAACATTGGCTTTGACCTCTAAGAAGTAAATGCCAAACAGGAGTGGCCTAAGGACTGAACCCCGGGGCACTCTGCTACAACAGGTCTTTTGGAAGAGGTAGAGCTTACCAATCTTATTTCCTATGTTCTATTAGTGAGAAAATTTGCTATCTGGTGAGTTAAGTAGGTGTCATCATATAGCAGGGAGAGTTTAGCTGTAATGCATAAGTATGGGATGGTATTGAACCCCTTAATGAGGCCCACTATGCTGTGTGCATTGATTTGCTTGCATCAATTCCCTTAGTGACTTCTTAGAAAACATTGACCAGATTAAATATAAAGGACCTGCCCTTGATGAATCCAAACTGGGCTGGGTCAAGAGTGTAAGTTAATTACATGGGTCAGTTGAAGCCCCACCATTCATCTGACCCAAAGCCTGTTTTGAGGCTAATATTGTATAGCTTCTGTAAGGGGTCTGACAGATAATGTTTCAGACTAAGCATTAGGTAGCCTGGTAAATTATCTGGCCCCATAGATGTGTTCACAGTCTTAGGTAGTGCTTTGAAAACTTGTTCTTGGGAGATTGCGGAGGCTATAGATGCAAGTACATAATTTGAGAATATTGTAAGGAAGGGAAGGGGAGGAGTTAAGTTAGAGATTAAATTTTCAGTTAGTAGATTGGCTATGTCTTCTGGGTACAAGTAGTTAATTAATTTGCTATTAACTCTGAGCAATGCAGGGCATTGCTTCTGAGATTTCTGGCAAAGTTAAAGAAGGCTTTGCGGTTATCTTTCACCTAGGTGGCTATTTTTATAGTTAGATTTAATTTTACATGCAATTAGTTTTTTTTCCTTTTATTATACAGTCTGTTTATATTAGGGTTCCACCACATGTGTTTATTGTTGACTTTGGCATACTAGTTATTTCTGAAGGAAATAGATACATTCATGCAACTGTTTACATGAACAAACCCTTGTGTTTAATATCAGAAGCTTCTTTAGATGAACCCTCAGTTTCCATTTGTAGGTAGGCCTAAAATAAATCAGTTTGAGAAGTGTTTCCCTCATGTTGGAGAAGCAAGTTTCTCATCAATGTGAGAAAGTATATGGATACTGGATAATGTGGTGTACAGGGTTATCAGCTGCCTTGAAGCCCTTGCAGATACATACATCTCCAGCCTTCTCTTTCTCTATGAATGTGGGTACCAACCCATTTTCTCCGCTTCACTTTCAAGAAAGTTTGGACTCCTCCAAATTTGTAAGCTCTACTTTCATCTTTGGTTTGAGTGAGCAGGTTTTGTAAAGCTGAGGTATAGCATTTTTATCTATCTCACTGCCGTCAGACCACTGGGAGTGTGTATGCCTCCCTCAAAATCATTTTTTGAATGTGTGAGCATCTGTGAAAGACTTTCTGCCAGATTCACAATGGCTTGCACGGAGTGTATGAGTAGAGTAAGACTCCATGCAGCCATCTTGTCCAAAGAGCGATCCAGGAACAGCTTGTAGGGGCATGTAAGAGAGCTCCTAAAACGTCTCCTACACGGACAGGGCTGGGATATGCAAATTACCTCACTTGCAGCTGAAAGGCATGCAAATGAGGTAAATTTGCGATCCAGGAAGCACAAACCTGTCTGAGTAGGAGCTGTGTTAGCTGCAGAAATGTACTCAGTTGACAGCTGAGTACCGTTCTGCAAATAGCACAATGGAGCCTTGTCTGCTACAAATAAAGGTTGCATATGGTTGAGGAAGCATGCCAATGACCAAATATATGGCCATTGGAAATGTTCCCATATGCAAAATTAAAATAAAAATACTTTTTTTTTCCGGCGATTTCCGATGTTTAAGCATAGTGCAGCGCCGCGCAAACGGGGTGCGCTAAAAAAAATCATAAAATAAGAAAATAAAAGCCACAAATGTGGAATCTATGAAAACTGTTAAATTACAATGTAAGGGAATAGCAGGCTGAAGACAACATGGCCACCGAGTAGGGGTTGCTAAGGGGAGAAGCCCAGTCTAAGATATGTAACCAAGCATTAGTGGGCAATCCTATGTAAATGAGTGTTAGGATAGTGAATCGCACTTTTACATAGCAAATGAGCACACTCAGTGGAGTGTAGGAGTAGCATATGTGGAGTAACAGAGTAGGAGATAGGTGACATCACAAGGGGGGTATGTATGAAAGTAGTGAAGCTCATAGGAGCAGAGTAGCATGTGTCAGCTGTCAATTAGACATCATGGAAAGAGGTGTGTCAGCAGGTAGGCCAGGGAAAGCCAAGAAATGGAAGTTGTATACTGTGGATAACACCGAAGTTTCTTGCTGAGCAGGTATGCGTGCGTGTGCGCGCCTGTAAACCCGAGTAAGACAGAGTGCGCGCGTGAAAGCATGAGTGCGCGCGTGTAAGCCGGAGTAAGCATGTATAAGGCTGTTTAAAGACCTGTAAGCATGTATGCTCTGGTGTGCCCGCATTTTAACCTGAATAAGCAAGTTTTAGTCCGTCTAAGCATGTGTGCATGCATGTGAGCTGCTGTGAGCATGTTTGTGCTTCTATGCGCGTCGCTCCCCCCTGAGGAAACAGAAAGGAAAAAGGAAGCACAACAAATAGTAGGACGCTACCAGGGAATACTAGTAGAGCTAGCAGGTGAAAACAATCAGAATCAGGCAATTACACAGGCAGAACACTAGCCCAGGCCAGCACTTAAAATTCTGCAAACAACAGTGCAGTTTGTTTCTCTCAATAGACACTGCAACACTGGAGTAAGCTACGAGAAGTGAAAACTGAAAAAGCTTCACTCAGACAAAAAATGCTAGGGGCTGCCATTGCTGTTATAAGGCGACATATGCAACATGCTGAGGGTGGTGACAATGTAAATGCTGCTGGACAACCCACAGTGAGGAGACAGAGAAGAGTGTACAGGCCCAGGGTCATCTACCAGGGGTTACATGAGCTGGAGATAGTGGAGCACTATAGAGTGGACAGAGACCTCCTGCAGCAAATTGTTGAGCTGTGCAGGCCACGCCTCACACACACAGAACCAACAGAGGGGAACCCATCCCAGTGGAAACCAAGGTATGTTTTGACCTAAGGATACTAGCAACAGGTACCTTCCAGAGACCAACTGGTGATATGATGGGGATATCACAGGCATCAGCATCCAGGGTACTGCACCAATTCCTGGATGCCATGTCAGCACATGTCGGTGATCATGTATATTTCCCCAATTCCCGTGAGGTATTGGCCAGCAATATGCGTCTCTTCCAGCAAATAGCAGAATACCCTGAGGTAGTGGGTGCAATAGACTACATGCATATACGCATCAAAGCACCAGCTGGTGAGTGGGGTAGGGCCTAAATTAACCGCAAGAGCTTCCCCTCCATCAACTACCAGGTCGTGTGTGATGCCCAGGGCATAATAATGAATGTGTGTGCTGGCTGCCCTGGAAGCTACCATGATTCCCATATCTGGCATCTGGCGCAGCTGTACCAGACATTTGCCAATGGGGACATCCCACATGGTCACTTAGTGGGGGATGCTGGCTATGCACTGGAGCTGTGGCTGATGACACCCATCAGAAACGCACACACACCTGAACAGGAATGCCATAATGAGGTACATGCACAAACACGAAATGTAATTGAGCATGTGTTTGGGTTGCTCAAGTCATGGTTCCGGTGCCTGGACACATCTGGTGGAGACTTGCAATACTCACCAACTACATGTACCCAAATTGTCATGGTATGTGCTATGCTACATAATATGATTCTGTGAAAACAGCTGCAGCAGGACCAGCATAGGCCTGGGTCAAACAGCCCCCCACCATTGCCAGGGCCATCACAGGCAGAGTGTGAATCAGAGGAGGAACAACCTGAGCCTGCCCCAGTAGGCAGAAGGAGGCATGCCCAGTATGCCTTGGCCTTGGCAAAGAGGCAACGCATAGCACATACACTGGCTCAGTAGGAACCCTGGAAATGATACCTCTCTCTGACTCCCACATATAGTGAAAGGGATGCCTAAGTTGACACAACCTGCTTTCAAACATGTGCAGGGAGTGTAGTATGTGCATCCGACATAGGCAGGCCTGCAGCACCACCTGAGGCATGATGGCCATGTGTTAAGCAATGTAAGGTAGTGCTAAACAGCATTTACCACCATGTAGTGTATGCAAACTTGATGAACTTGAGTATCATCCTACCCTCACCAAACATGATGCCACAATATGAAGACAAGATGATCAATTACAACAATTGGCTTAAGTACTGGTGTCAGTGAAAGGGGATCCAATGCCTGTCAGCCTGGGATGTCATGCTCGACAAGACATGATGCTTCGCTAGGGATGGCTTTCACCTGTCACCTGTGGCCTTTTGGATATTGCCGAAAGCTCTTGTCACCCCCATAGTGCCTTTTTTAGGTAAGGCTCAAAAGACAAACCCACCTTCATAGGTATCACAAGGGAAAAGAAACTAGAAGTAATGCTACTCAATGCCAGAAGTCTAAACTGCAAGATGCATGCACTCCAAACTCTCCTCAGCATGGAAAATGTTGATATCTGTGCAGTAACAGAAACCTGGTTCAAGGCTCCCAAGAGCACCCTAGCAGTAACAGGTTGCACCTCATACCATGCTTAACAGCAGCAAAACATGGAACAAACTACTAAAGGAGGGTGAGTATCAATATTTGTCAAAGATACCCACATCCCCAGGTTGGTGGCACAGCATGAAGCATCAGAGACTATCCATGTGCAACTAACAGTGGGTAAAACCACCTTCTAGTTCATAGCCACACTTGGAACCACACTTGGCTGACTGGAGAACACATGAAAATATGAAGGTCTCCCCAAACACCATTATATTGGGCGACTTCAACTACCCAAACATAGACTGGGAGCATTACCCTAGCTGCAACACCCTAGCCCAAAGGTTCCTAGAATTTATAAACTCAAATGCTATGGAACAACTTGCTACCACTCCCACAAACGGGGAAAACATACTGGACCTGATCATCACCAACATGGGGACTCTGCCCAAGAACAGAAGTGTATCCCTCACTGGTAAGATCAGACCATAGAGTAATCTCACTGGATATTCACATCCCGACCCCAGCCCATGGCCAGAAAACCACAGTGAAAAATTTCACTAAAGCAAATGTCACACTCCTCAAAACTGAGGTGGAATTCTTCAATGCCCCTGTGCCTGTGGAAAATATGGCCCAGACCTCAGAACCCTTTATAAACGCATTCTATGAACACCTTCAGGAATGCATGGATCATGCAATCCCAAATAAAACCAAGATCCAGTCCTCCAAAGGCAGGCATCCTGTCTGGTGGACCCCAGCCATAAAAAACATACAATACAAGGAGGAAGCTACTATATGACAGAGCAAAATCCCCAAAAGGGAAGAAGGCATCTCTGATCAGTATTATTGAAAAACTACAGCCACACATAAAATCGTCTAAGGCCATCATTGAGATAAAAATTGTACAAGACACTAAGGATAATCACAAGGCTTTCTTTAGTTATGGTAGGAACCTGGGTGGGAATTCCTAGATATGCCCAGAATTAGTCCAAAATGACAAACAATACACCAAACCCACAGACATTGCCAACATCTGAGCTGACAGGTTCAGTGCAAACTTGTCCCCCCCCTCCCCACCAAAAGGGCAAATATCTATCCCAGCAGAGTGCTGGCCCCCTGACATCTCAGATGCCCAGGTAACAGCCAGCCTCTCCAAAGCAAATCACACAGCATCAATGGGACCAGACAGTGTCCTGGGCTGTGTCCAACATGAACCCCAAGAAGAATTGAACACAAACATAAAACCACTGTTCAATCTCAGCCTTAACACAGGATATGTACCCAAAGAGCAGTGTACAGCAACAGTGGTCCCTCTCCACAAAGGTGGTGCCTCAATGGATACTGCAAACTATTGGCCCAGAAGCCTGACTAGCTTGGTCTGCAAAGCTATGGAAAGGATCATCATGGACCTCAGAAATAAAGATATTGGGGACCTACAGACACTGGATCCTACCCAGTCTGGCTTTGATAAGGGCAAATCCTGCCTCTTAAACCTGGTTGAGTCATTTGAAACCATCACCAAGACCATTGACGAGGGGAAGGTGGTTCACACAGCCTACCTGGACCTCGCAAAAGCCTTCCATACAATACCCCACTTGGTCATTATAGATAAGCTCACCAGCTTCAATATAACCCCCTATGTCACTAGATGGGTTGCAAACTGGCTCAAGGACAGAACCCACATGGTCAGAAATGCTGGAGCAATGTCAGACCCCAAACCAGCTACAAGTGGCATCCCACAAGGCTCAGTCCTGAGACCTCCCTTGTTTGGTATATATTTCTCGGAGGTACAGGCCAACACAGAAGGACTGTGGCTGAACAAGTTTGCAGATGACTGCAAACGGCGCCATAATCAACTCTCCAGCTGACATAAGCATCCTACAAAAGGGCCTCATAGACAACTGGTGCCAGAGCCATGTCCTCAAGCTAAACGCAAAAAAGTGTATAGTCATCCCCTTTGGCAAAAACTAAGTGCCCATAAATTACCACATAGGTGGTAACCCATTAAGTATGGAAGAAGTGATAAGGGACCTGGGGACCCAAGTTGATAGCAATCTCTCATTTGACAACCACGTGGCCAAAGTGTTTAGAAAAACATTTCATATAGCCCACCTAATCATGAAGGTATTCACATCTAGATCAGGGGAGGTCATCGTGCCTCTTTACTCATCCCTCATCAGGCCCATAATTGAGTACAATGCCCCTTGTGGGATGTACCTTATCAGACACCTGCAGCAGCTGGAAAGACCACAAAAGTACCTCACCAGGAGGATCAAAGGGCTCAAACACATGCCATATGCTGCCTGGTTAAAGAAACTGCAGCTCCACTCAGTGGCATACCGCCTGCCCAATGGTGATCTGTGCCTGATGTATAAAGCCATGTCTAACCTGGAATCAATGGACATGCTGCACCTTGGAAAATCAGAATCCCATCAAGCTATGTGCTCAAGAGACCTGAACCTTAGGACTGAAATAAATAGGACATGCTGGAGTGACAGATTCATAACCCAGAGGCTCCCTCCACTCTTGAGTAAACTCCCACTCCAGGTTAGCCAGAGTCCCTCATTGACTCTCTTCAAGAGGAATCTGGATGAGTGGATGGGAGATTGTAGGTTTACCCTGGGTATCGCTTCTATGTCACTGTTAGACAGAGGCACAGTATACTAACCTTGAAAAATGTCATGGCATCCACTTAAAATGTGTGTTGAAAGCCAAACACACTCTGACTAGGATTATAAATGCCCTAGGGCAGATAGCCTAGTATGAACCTATGAACAGAATCACACACACCAACTTGTACAACTGTGGTCAATGTGGAGTAATGTTTGGCAATGTCCACCCAAGTTGGTGAATACACAGCAATGTTGGACATGCCTGGTTTAAGTAGGCCATAGCTGAACAAAATGCAACATGGTCATAGTTGCCCAACTGGCCCTTAACCAGTGTGGTCTGCTCAGTATGAACATTTAAAGCAGTGATGGGACTCAAACCCATGATACTGTGCACCATAGTGAAAGTACTGAACAAATACACCATGACAGTATTGCAGTGTTCAGCCAGTATAAAAGAAGTCTTTGCAAACTATCCCATGGAAACCCTGCAGGCACAGCACAATCCCTATTGAGTGATGACACAAAGGAGTCTGGCAGTAAGAACACAACATGACTTCCAACACACACAGTATAAATGACAATATTGGTCATGTTCACACACAGCCACAAATGTAGTGGACTTCAGATCACAACATATGGAAAGGTCACACTGGGCATGCTCACACACTTGGATAAATGAGACATATGTCAGGCAACAAACCATGGAAAGCCTGAACTGGGCATGCTCACACACTTATGCCATGTCTGAGTATAGCAGTCAGCCACACATATCTGGCAGTTGTATGTGTTAAGCCAGGAACCTCACACGATCCAGCAATTTGCCCTGTGCACACAGTTAAATGACAACAGACATATATATTAATATACTGGAACCCTGTCATGATCAAACATGTTACGCAAATACACAAGTTGTTCATAGAAACTGGGAAAGCTATGGCAATAAAGACCTGCAAACAGTATCAGCAACAAATATTGTGCATCCCCAACATAAACACAGGTGCAGAGGTCGATGCTAGGCTGTCTGCCCTAGGGAATTCATAAGCCTAGGCAGAGAGTGTATTTGGTGTCCGCCTTCCCAGTAGAGTAGCCTACTGTGCCTCTGTAAAGTAGGTCACAGAAGGCACCCTTTAAGGCTAGTTTGCTGTGCCTCTGTCAAGCAGGGACACAGTGGCGATCCCAGGGGTGAATATGCAATTTCCCATCCAAGCGGCTGTATTTTGCTAGAGGGTTGATGAGGGGCTATGTCTAACTTTAATTGGAATTCAATTCCAGAGTGAGGGGAGCCTCTGAGTAATGAATCTGTCCCTGCAGCATGTCCTATTTAGTTTTGTGCTGAGGTTTACCCTGGAGTGTGTAGCTCTAAGGGTCTTGGATGTTATGAGGTGGAGCATGTCCATTACTTCTGGGTTTGACATGGCTGTGTACGTCAGGCATAGATTACCTCTGAGTAGGCGTTAAGCAACTGAGTAGAGCTGGAGATTGGTTAGTTGAGCTGCATAGGACATCTGTGTGTAGCTCATGATCCTCTTGGGGAGGTACTGTTGTGGACACTGTAGTTGCTGCAGGTGTTGGGTAAGGTACACCCCAAAAGGGCCATTGCAGTCAAACATGGGTCTGATGAGTGACTAGTAGAGGGCCACAATGACCTCCCATGATCTACATGCAAACCCCCATGTGATAAGGAGGGCTATATAAAGGTCTTTGCAATGACTCTGTCATTGGGATTAGCAAAGGAGAGGTTACGATCTATGTTGGTCCCCAAATCTGTAAATACATCTTCTGTACTTAATGGATCACCACTTTTTTGGTGATTTATGTTCACCTTGTTTTCCCCAAAGGGGATGACTATGCATGTCTTAGCATTTAGCACAAGGCCATGGCTCTGGCAACAAGCATCCATCTCTGTGAGACCCTTATGGAGGAAGCATGTGTCAGCTGCAGTGTTGCTTATGGCCCGCGGTTAGCAGTCATCTGTGACGTTTGTTAGACATAACCCCCCCCCCCGTGTTAGTCTGAACCTCAGAGAAGTACATACCGAACAGGACAGGTCCCACAACTGAGCCCAGTGAGACACCTGCTGTAACTGGTCTGGAATTGGACATGGCACCTGCAAGTCTGACCATGTGGGTTCCATCCCTGAGGCAGATAGCAACACATCTAGTGATATAGGGGTTGATATTTAAGCTGGTAAGCATATGTATGATGCCTGAGTGGGGTATTGTTTTTCAGGCTTCTGCAAAGTACAGGTAGACTGTGTGAACTACCTTGCCCTCATCCATGGCTTCAGTAACCGTTTCAAAGATATGAACTATATGTAAGAGGCAAGATCTGCCCTTAACAAAGCCGAATTGTGTATGATCCACTGTCTGGAGCCTCACAATGTTTTTGATTATGACTTCCATGATAATACGCTCCATAGCTTTTTCTACCACACTAGTCAGGTTTATGGGGTGATAGTTCCTGTGGTCCATTGTGGCACCACCTTTGTGGAGTGGGAGCACTGTATCTGTATGCCATTCTTAGGGTACATATCCTGTAGTAAGGCTAAGTTGGAACAGTGACTTAATGTGAGTGTTCAGTTCTACTCAGAGCTCGTGTACTCACAGCCTGGGACACTATCCGGTCCCATACATATGCTGTGTTATTTGCTATGGAGAGGGCACCTTTCACCTGTGATGTCAGGGAGGTTACATTCATTTGGGATGGGCATCTGTACCCTTGGGGGGTAAGGGGGGGGTGATTGTGCAGACTCTGTCTGCCAGGGTGTAGGCTATGTCCGTAGGTTTGGCATATTTTGTGCTGTTATGCAACAATTCAGAGCATATCTGGGTTGTTTCCACACATATTCCTGACATAACTAAAGAAGGCCTTGTTTTTATCTATAGTGCCTGGTGAATTTCACTGTCAAAATGTGCAAGTGATGATTATATGAGGGATTTAAGTGTCTTGCCAATACTGTTCAGATATCTCCTCCCTCTGTCGGCTATTGCTCTGTTATGTAGTAGCTTCCTCCTTCTGTTGTACAGCTTATATATGGCCGGGGTCAACCAGACAGGTCTCCTGTTTTGGAGGAGTCATGGTTTTATTTGGGATAGCATGATCAATGCATACCTGCAGGTGCTCATGCAATGCATTTGTAAAGGATTCTGCAGATTGGGCTGTATTATCCTCCAGCACAGGGCCTTTGAAGTATTCCACCACAGTCTTCACAAGTGCAAAGTCTGCTTTTGAGAAATTCTTTACAGTGATTTCCTTGGCTGGGGGTGGGGATGGGATATGGATGTCCAGGGAAAGTTGTTTATGGTCTGATCTTAACAATGAGGGTCCTACCTCTGGTGTGGAACATAGAGTCCCCATGTTGGTGATGCTTGGGGGTGTGGTGACTGGTTGTGCCATAGCAAATGGATCCACAAATTGTAGTAGCTGTAGGGTGATGTTGTTGAGGGCCTGAGTAGTATGCCCAGTCAATATTTGTGTACCTGAAGTCAACCACTATAATGATGTGTGTGAAGACCTTCATATCCTACACTGTTCCCAGGAAAGCTGGGTGCGGTTCCTAGGTATGGGGGGTGGTCTGAACTACACACCAAACCAAAAGGCAGTTTTGCATAATGGTAGTATTATATGTATGGCCTGTCATGCTTAATGCAGTGGTACCAACCCAGAGGTGTGTGTATCTGTGATGTATATGGATACACCCCCTACTTGTGTTGTGTGTTACAAGTCCTGTGGTCATGAAGCATGGTATAGAACATAACCTGGCAGTGCCAGTGTGCATATGTGACCCTGAACTAGGCATCTGTTAATGCACAGATGTTGTTATCCCCCATACTGAGGGATAGTAAAAGATGTACATTCCTCTTTGGAAAGACTGATGATGTCAGCACCCTATAAGTACAGCAGGAGAAGAAAAATCATCCAGAAATGCGAATAGCGCACTGCACTAATGCGTCTCTCTTAAGTATCATAACATAGTTAGGTAGGGGCTTGAATCCTGCAAATGCTGTGTGTGTGTGGGGTGGCAGGGGGGTGTGTATGTATGCAATTCTCTGTGAAAGGAATGGCCTTTTTGAAGACTGGGATAACACACTACAAGATGTACATTCCTCTTTGGAAAGACTGATGATGTCAGCACCCTATAAATACAGCAGGAGAAGGGAAATCATCCAGTAATGCGAGTAGCGCATTGTGCTAGTGCATCTTTCTCAAATATCATAACATTGTTAGGTAGGGGTTTGAATCCTGCAAACGCTGAATGTGTGGATAAGGTGGCAGGGGGGTGTGTATGTATGCAATTCTCTGTGAAAGGAATGGCCTTTTTGAAAACTGGGATAACACACTACAAGATGTACATTCCTCTTTGGAAAGACTGATGATGTCAGCACCCTATAAATACAGCAGGAGAAGGAAGCTCATCCAGAAATGCGAATAGCGCGCTGCACTAATGTGTCCTTTTCAAGTATCATAACATAGTTAGGTAGGGGTTTGAATCCTGCAAATGCTGTGTGTGTGTGAGGTGGCAGGGGGGTGTATGTATGCAATTCTCTGTGAAAGAAATGGCCTTTTTGAAGACTGGGATAACACACTAAAAGATGTACATTCCTCTTTGGAAAGACTGATGATGTCAGCACCCTATAAATACAGCAGGAGAAGGGAACTCATCCAGTAATGCAAATAGCACGCTGTGCTAATGCGTCTCTCTCAAGTATCATAACATAGTCAGGTAGGGGTTTAAAACCTACAAATGACACGTGTGTGTTTGTCACACAGTTTGTCAATGTGTTGTGTGTTTTGCTTTTATTGTATGACATATTATTATAACAATAATTTCAATGCACACATCAGGTATGTGTGTGCCACATACAGATATGTACCTGTGACCTTTAATAGTTCCTATGTGTGAAGCCTGCCTCATATGATTGCAGTTGTTACCTCTGCCAGCATGTGCCGCAGCTTACCAGACCTTAGGCCATACATGTATATTGGTGACAATGCAGGCTACTGCAGTGACCTGTGTCCTAGGCCAACTATGTGACACACACCCATGAAAGCTTTGATAGATTAATGTGGGTGAGGGTTCATGTCTGATGTATATGTCAGACATGTTAAAACACAGCAAAGTCTGTGAGTGATGGACATCCAGTGTAGGTGTATGGCAACTGTTGCCGATATGCATACAGACACCTTTGGAAATGTGAATATCACAGGATAGACAAGATAACACTTGTCCACATGTACACACCATTACCCGTTCTACATGATGGGTGCTACCACCTGCATGGTACTGTTGGAATACTATGTTAACTACATGCCGATGACAATGCTACAGTTGCATTACAGCAATACAGCATGGCTTGGATAACAGGTAGCTGTCTGTATGATACCCTTGTGGTGGTTAGGTGTGTCATGTGTAGAATGCATTGTAGGCCACTGTATGCATTTGCAGTCATGGATGGACATATCCGTAGTGTGTTGACATGTACATGAGACTGCTATATGCCAAAGAGTATTGTTCCCAGGGATGTGTGGGGCTCAGTAAGAATGGCTATTGGTATAGTGTAGTACTGCAGGGATATCACTGACACCAGGTTCCTACATCTGTGTATCAGTTGAGGAGACACCATGTAATGACCACAGAATGTCAGGCTATGTAGGCTGTGTATAGTACCAGAATGCAGACCATTGACATATGGAAACCATATCACCCACAGCATACTGTCAAACCATGTCATGTTCCATGCTAACCATGTTCACAAATGTACACCTACAACTCTGTGCTGCAAACATCACACATGTACTGTCCACACCCCAACACATGCAGGCAGAGGTACGCACAACAGCCATGTGGCACATGTGCAGACAGTACACTTTGGGAATTAACACTGGTGTATACAAAACTACACTGACAATCATAGTTAATGCATCATGCATGCTTGAATATACCCACAACGATATCATTACACTGTACTGTTAACAACATGATATTATTACTACAGTGCTATGTAGTCATCCTGTGCATCAGTACCATGCTAGCCTGTTCCTGCATCAGTGTTACAGATGGCAGGAGGTGGCACAGTTTCATCATATGCACAGGGTGTGTACTTGGTTTGCCAGAGTCTGCCATTGACACATCCAATTGACATGTATGTGTATGTATGTTAGTGAGGGACAACAGTACAACATGGGGCAATGTTGATGCGATGTGTGTGTGTATGTGTTAGCCCTAGGTGTTAGCATTATGTGTGTGTGTATGCTTGCACACAGTTCCACCATGGGGCTGCCATATATGGGTGTTTTTTAGACCGCCACAAACTGTACCTGCCAGGTTATACAGATCACTGTCTCTGGCCATGGACACTGTACCTGTGCCTGGCAGGGGTGCTATGGACAGTATCAGGTACTAAGCCAGACTGGGTACTGTCATCAGAAGCAGTGGGTTGTTGACTGGACACATGTCCCTGCTGTGACTGTCCAGAGCCATGTGCACGTGGTCTTCTAGGACGGTGTAATGACAGCACAGACCCAGCATTGCTGGGGCTGGTACTGGCATTATGGGAGCGGCTGCGGGGTTGTTGTCATCTGCGATGACTGCCAGCTGATGATGTTGCTGGCATACGTCCATGTCGACGCCTCAACCGTCCTGCACTGTCCTGGCTCCTGGACATGTAGTTGTGGAAGAGATCTAATGTGTCCCCCCAACGTCTATCAATGACCTCGCTGATATTATGGATGGCAGCCGCAACGTCACGCACAGTGTCATTCATAGTGGTGAGATGTGCTCTAAGCTCCCTCAGACCCTGCCTGGTGTACCGTTCCATACGTGCCTCTGCCTGCATTACAGCCCGGAACATAGCTGAGATTGAAAGACCTCTGTGGGCACGTCTGACAGGGGCAGTCTGACCACGGATGCTCCCACGAGAACCCCTGGACATCTGCCTGTGTGGTACCATGTCAGGGATCTGGCCATGGCTGCTGTGAGGGGATGCATGTGCCAATGATACCACACTACCCTGGTCAATGCCCACTGTATGATGTCCCTCAGCTAAGGACATTAGTGACAATGGATGTATTGGCAGGATGACTGTACGCATTGATGGGGTTGACTGCTGTGTAGTGTTGATTGGCTGACCAACCACACACCCTGTCACACCTCCCTGTGCCATTACACATGTATCATCATTATCACTATCCCCAGCAGTGGCTTCAGGTTCCCTGCTGCACTCCACCAGAGCAACATCAGAACCTGTGAGGGAAAGATAGGAAACACAGTTTACAAATGTGTACACGATGTTAGCACACATGCACACAGGCGCACATGCACACATGCACACATGCACACATGCACACAGGCGCACATGCACACATGCACATAGGCACACAGGCAGACAGGTGCACAGGCACACATGCACATAGGCACACAGGCAGACAGGCACACAGGCACACAGGTGCACAGGCGCACACATGCACACATGCACTCAAGCACACAGGCACACAGGCGCACATGCACACATGCACACATGCACACAGGCACACAGGCACACAGGCACACTCCTCAGTACAGCAGATACAAACACAGACACACCTGCAATCCAACACATACACAATACTGTTTGAGGTTGGGTGACAGTATCACAAGGAAAAACATCACTGCACACATGTCAGCATGCAGATTATGTGTTGCACAGGAACATGCAGTGTAAGTGTAGACAGCCCTTGTTAATAACAGTATACGTGTACTTGATGGTTGTGTGTAGTTGTTCAGTGATTGTCTCCACCCTGGGACACAATGTGTACAAGGACATAACAATGTTGTGCAAGTGTTACAAGCTGTGGGTGCATATATTTGCACACATACACAACATATGACTGTGCTACGCAATAACTGCTATGTGTACTTTTGTGGTCAGTGGAACTGGATGTGGTTTAACGTGAGCCATGATCAACATGCTTCTTGTGGTCAGTCAACAATAATAATGTGTGCCAGACAGGGAGCTAGCATGCTGTACCTGAAGTGCAGTAACATGACTACATTCACAATTACATAGCCACTTGCTACATGGGTGTGTAAGGTGGCCAACAGTGAGCATTGCCTAACATGAATGTATTATTTGTTCAAGACTGTTGCACAAAGACATGGTAGGCCTCCACCCCTCAGGTATATTATGTGTGCTGTGTAGAGGATAAGTGGGATACTGAAGTGTGGCCATACAGCAGGTGTCATAATTGGACATGTGTAGCAGGCTAAGGTGTAGTGTCTATGCCAAACATGTGTGTGTTGTGTACATGTGTATCAGGTATGCCTATACAATGTCCAGTACTGTGTCGCCACACGTGTGTCATGCTCTGTGTATTACATGTGAGTGAGGCAGCTACTGAGAATAATGGGATATGCATAGTCTCACAGCAAACATGCACAGCATGCATTATGCGTAGGTGTTACATGTGCATACACTACACCTCCATATGACATGCACATGTCATTAGCAATAGTATTGTTATTATACTCTCACCAGCATGGATTGGCTGCCTTGCTGTCACTCCAGAGGGACCTGCAAAAATATGACAGTGATTGCCAGTGGCCACAACTGTGCCATTGATACTGTGAGTATGATAAAGTACAGTAGTACAACAGGTGGCTTTCACAGGTGTACAGATTATGCTCAGAATATCAGTCTTGCGGAAGAATAGGCAGGTTAACAGCTGCACACACAGTACATATCTCAAACATGCATAAACTACCAGTACAGAGAACAGTCAGCTACAGATATGGCATGTTACCTGCACACTCCATTTCAACATGCTGGGTGGCTCCAGCCTCCATGATGACACATGTTTGTGGATGTTGTTGTTGTTGGCCTGGAGCCACAACACTTAGGAGGTGCTCCTCCACACTGGTGATGGGGGTGGATAGGTACCCCACCACCTGTAGCAAGCTGTTGTCTCTGGATATCAGATGCACGCTGCTGGACATGTCTAATTAAATCACTGCAGTGATGGCATACCTGCTCATATGTCCAGTTATGCATGCCTATGTCATTTACCCGACGGACAAGATCTTGCCACAGTGCAGCCCTCTCATGCTGGTTCTGGCTGGTCCTGGAAAACAGCACAGAGAAATTCTGCACCAGGCTCTGGTGGATCTCCTGATCCTCTGCTGCTGTATAAGGTGGGTTACGCTGATGCACCATCACCCTGGAAGGAAAAGAAAAATATGTGAGCAAGTCATGTGGCACACTTAATATTCTAACGTACTGATATTACTTAACTGCCATATATAGCATCTGTCTGTCTATCAGGGGATACACATGTTCCATACCACATATCAGTGCTCAGCCCACAACTGTCTGACAGTGCCTGCCACACTCCATACAAAAAACTAGTATACACCAACACTCAGCACACTGTTAGGGATACAATGCACAACCTCACACTGGGGGTATGTATCAAGCTAATGGATGAAGAATATTGTCATCCCATGCAATGAATGCAAAGCACATTTGCAGTTTAAATGGTAATCCACCCTAGTCTTTGATGCCATACCCCTACCTGACATATGTGCACAATTGTTAATATAGCCATCATACTGCTGTACAGAGTATACATGCTGCCAGGTACACACACATACCCTGTAACAAACATGTGATTGCGGCCATGGTACAAGCATCACTACACACACATTACTCATACATACAACACACAAATGTATGACAACACAGATGAGCATTAACTGTGTACCTTATAGTACTGTGTGCCCCTACTTACAGATACCTATGCATGAGGTATATAATCTGTGCAGACTACAGGAAACACACCAGACAGTGTTACCAGGGAATGTGAACATACACCATACTGTAGTGTTTAGGCCTACAATTTCAGGTAGTACAACAGTGCTTATGTGAGCTGGATTCAACAGCAGTACCACTTACTGAGCATACATGTATTGCTTCTGCCTATGATGGGACACTGCAGTCGTACACAGGGAACTACAGCACAACATATGCCAATCTACTATGTTTGCATCCTGATAACTGACACATCTTTCTCTGGCCTCACACCTACGACACAAACTACCATGACAGACAAACTCACGCTAAGCTATCACACCTTTACAGACCTTGCACACAGTCAATGTCACACTCATCCAACCTCACATAGCTGGTATTGCACTGAGTACGTGTGTGTGCATTGTGTCATAGGTAGGTACTATGCTATTGGCCCTGGGCCTAGGGCAGCCTAGCCATATGCTACCCTGCCCTTTGGGACACATGTAATGTGATTTTTACTTGCTCCTGTGAAACGGTTACACAGAGGTGACTCACAGGGCATATTACCTATCTCCATAACATTCATCAGGGGTATGTATGACATCTACTAATAAGGAGCCTTGTTTGTTAATGGTGGGTGGTTTAGTCCAGGGAATGGCATATTTGTGTATAGAAACCTGTACCTTCAGCATGTGCTGTTTAGTGTGGTGACAAGGATTAGGGCCCTAGGTCATGTAGGCTGGACGGATTGTGAGGTGTTGCCATAGTGGTTGGCCGAATGGTATGGGTGTGACATATCTCTGTATGTCCAGCAGTGGTAACCTCTGTGTAGGAAGTATGCAAGACACTCTAGCTGTGGTTTTGTGAGTCAGTCTGCATAGGGAATGTGTTTGAGGGCATTATCAGTCTTTGTTAGGTATGTCTGTGGCCTTTCCACTTGCTGTAGTTCTCATGGGAGGTACATACTGCATAGGACATTGTGAGGAGTAGAGGGGCACTGACTTACATTTCCCTAGCTGACACACCTTTTGTGATGACACGTACCATGTACAGGGATTAAAAGACTAGTGTGCCACTGTGGATATCAAAGGGGAGGCTATTTTACAACTGTGTCCCATGCTCCCTTCTGACACCTTCAGTGGTAGGCAGGCAGCCACCTATGTGGTAGTTAGTGGGTAACATGTTTTGGAATGTGGTATGGTACTGCAGTATCAACACTGGTGTTCAGTCCATGCCTTGATCACCAGGCACCTGTTGCAGTACATCTACCCCCATGTCCCCCTCTCCCACTCTCTCTTTATATATATATATATATATATATATATATATATATATATATATATATATATGTATGCACACACATATAAATATATATATCAATATATACATATCCATATATATATATATATATATATATATATAAACATATCTATAGACATTCATATCTATCTGTATATATGTATGTATCTACATATATATCTATATATGTATGCATCTATTATATCTATGTGTATATACATATTCTATCTATCTATATATCTCTATCTATCTATACGTACCTCTCTATCTATGTATATGTATATATATATATATATATATATATATATTATGTATATATATATATATATATATATATATATATATATATATATATATATATATATACACACACACACACACACACACTTCTAAACATCCATTGCTGTACATATACATGCACATGTAGGCACATAGACTGCCCACCTTTCATGGTGGGAATATCACTTCTGAAACAGTTGTGAGACATACCATTCTGTAATGATATTGCACAGTGTTGTGCAGAATGCATTATGCTGTCCTCAGGCCGTATAGCTGTAGCAGGCCTCACTGGCTCAGTCCCACAGATGTTCACCACCACATGACTATACCTGCACTGCATGCTGTTTTAAATGCTACACACTACAACCTATATTGATATGTGCACATAGCAACCTTCAACTACATATGTATGTCCAGCCTTCACTAACAGTTGCAGTATGTCCCTTACCTTATGCACATCTGCATATACATACAGATACAGACTGCTAACACATATGGAGGGTTCACAGTATGTAGATTATTAGATTATGTAGTTTACATTACCTTTGTCTCTGACAGCTTTTTTTTGGCTTGCTGGCTGGCTTGCTTGCTGGCTTGCTGGCCTGCTTGCTCGCCTGCTTGCTGGCTGGCTTGCTTGCTGGCTTTTTTTTTTGTCTATGTCTCTGTCTCTGTCTCTATCTATCTCTCTCTCTCTCTCTCCCTCCAGTTGCTGCAATGATATTATTGCATGTGTGGACTGGCAGTACAGGCTGCTTTTGTAGGTATCTGCACATGTGAATGTGATGGCCTCTGCACCAATTGGTGGCCAGCATTTAGTAATTGCATGCAGCCTGCTGTGTGGTAATTGCAGTTCTCACTGTGATTTCAGGACACTGCTATAAAATGATAGGTTAGGTAGGCATAGGCCTTTCAGTTTTGCAAGGTGGAGACCATGCTGGTTTGCTGTGGACACTGTTGTGTCAGTCAGAAGGTTGGTATATCTCTCATATCTGAGGCTGTGTTGTAGCCACTGAAATGCATGTTGTACTGAAACCTGACTGTTGCTTCTTCCAGTGCACTCTTCTCAGTGTGTATGTTAACTCACACCTGCTAATGCTAACACTGTTTACATGGGAGTATGTACTTTCCTGTGGGATTTGTGGATTAACTGGCATACAACAGTGGTTCTTGCAATGTGTTGCTATGGCTTTTCTATTTTCCCTTTACATTCACTCCTTGAATGCCTGCTATTTGTCTTTACTGGAATGTGTTGCTATGGCTTTCCTAGTTACCATTTACATTCACTCCTTGTAATGCATGATATATTTCTTTCAGCACTATGTTCTTATATGTTTGCTGTGGCTTGGTGGTACTTCATGCAGTTTGATGAGCCCAAGGTCTGGGGTTTGACACTTACAAAGGTATTTTATTTTGCTGCTGAGCAGTACTGGGGCCTTGTCATACAGAGTGATTAAGGCACTTTTAAACAGTTGTAAGCGGGAAGCAGGAAGTCAGTGGGGACACCCGCTAGGGATGTGCAGGCTGGGTGTAGGGAAGGTCCATAGCTGCACATTTCTTTAACTGCAATAGCTGTACATATGTTTGACATTTGCTGTGACATTTGAAACCTCCCACCCCTGAGAGAGGGGTGAGAACAACTAAGTATATTGTACTAACAATTACGAATATCAGGCACATGCAGTGCTTGTGAACTGCTATACTGTCATTAGTATGTTAGATGGCTACATCCTTTGATATTTCTGTGTTGTACTCCTACATAAGGGCATGCTTGTGGAAGTCATTGTACAGTTATTCGCAGAGTGTTTAACAGCAGACAGGCTGATATGTCTGTGTGTTTCTGACACTTCCAGGCCTCAGATACTCTCAGGTATATATTTGACCAGCCTCAGGGAAAGGTACATATCAGTGGGATGCACCCATGATATATTTCAGATATTCTGCAGTTGTGACTGTGGGATATTTTGAGCATATGTATTACTACACCATTTCTGATATGCAAGTAGTGTCTACTGTAACTTACTGACAGTTACCATTACGTGGGATTCCCCATCTTTCTGCCTACTGTGAGTACATTTCACAGGGAGTCAGTGGGGCACAGGTAACATTTGTTTGCAAATCAGGGACATCCCTGTAAAGCAGTCACAGTTGGGAGGTCTGGCCTCTTACCTATTTATATATTGCAGTGTTTATTGTGCTCTGATACTGTGTGGGGTTTGTAAGGTGCTACTGTAACATTATTACCTACTAGCATGGCTGTTTCTCTTATCACACTAATGTAATGCAATTCCACAAGAATTGCCAGTAAAGATACACAAAACAATGGCCTTCCTATTTTCCCTTTACATTCACTCCTTGTATTTCATGATATATTTCTTTCAGCACCAAGTTCTTGCAGTCTAGTGTTTCCAAGGTCCTGGCTTCGAGACTGACAGAGGTATTTTATTTTGCTGATGAGCAGACTACAGGCCTTGTCATACAGAGTGACTAAGGCACTTTTAAGCAGTTGTAAGTGGGTTTGCATGATGCTCAGCTATGCTTAGCTAAGCGCACACAAGCGCACACCCACTGACTACTGCTTAAAAGTGCTTACTCCTGCTAACACCCGCGCTATTTTCTTTTAAAGAAAAGAAAATGGGGAAATAGGAAAGTGGTGAAAAAAGGGGCACAAAGAGGGTAGGAAAACAAGCTCGGGATGTGCAGGAAGGATATAGGGAAGGCCCATAGCTGCCCGATTCTTTACCAGCAACAGCTGTGCATATGTTAGAAATTTAGAATGAGATTTGACACCTTCCACCCTTGAGAGAAGGGTGAGGACAACAAAATATGTTGTACAGCCAATTGTAATTATCAGTTTACATGTCCAGCAGACATGTATGTGAAATAGACAGCTATGTATGGGGCGTAATTTTTTTGTGGGAACAGAGTGCCCTTTTTTTATTTATTTTTCAGGTGAGAGTGGAATGTGAGGTACAGGAAGTAGGTATATTTGGGGAGGTAGGTTGGGGAGGTTAACAGACAAGACAAACAAGACGCATACAGGGGCGGAGTATGACACATGTGGGGGGTAAACACAATTGACGGGGATGGATGTTTGGATATCGCAAGCCCATGAGCCCGTAGATGGCAATAGTGGAACTGAGATCCCCACCCATTTGCAATTACCACTGCACCTTCACAGCCCAGGCCGGGGCTGTGCTGGGGGCTGGATTGGATGGGCAGGCACACCCGTGAGTTGCACCACTCTCGCCTCAAGCTGGCATAGTGGATCAGTCACAGAACGCCTGATCTCAGTACGCACCACAGACCGGACCCTATGGAGGGTGAGTGGAGGCTCTCCTCTGACCACGCTTGCAGAGGGGGGACAAGCCCCATCCCCTGCAGTGCTTCCACCCGAAGGTGGCACAGGGCCACCAGAGGAGGAGGTCCCAGCCTGGGCACTGGTGCCAGGTGCACTCACCAGCTGAGGTTTGAAGAGGTTGGTCCGCTGGAACCCGCCTTCCCTGTTGTCCTATGTTTAGCAGTATTTTATGGTATTTTGGGTTAGTAACAAACAACACCATTCAAAATTAGTTGTAACAGCATGCATCAGTATTCCCATTAACCAAACACACATGAATTCTGAACATTGAGCAGGAAGCATAACACATGCATATTTAGAACAACAGTGGACATTCCAACAGCATGCAGGGTTGATTGGTGGCAACAGGCCATCAGGTTTGGATATGTGAACAGGGCACATGCATCAACGTACATGCAGATATGTATAAACCAACAGGACAAATGTCCATGGGAATTAATTGTGAATACACATACCCAGTTTGGTGTGGAATGGCATAATTTGTAAAAATAGGGTAGGGTGGAGAAATATTACATTAACAATGTAAACTATCTATATATATACTGTACATTCCTAGTAGATGCAGATATATATATCCCCTACATGTATTAGTACAGTTTCCTGTATGTAACCTTAGGAATGTTGGTGATTGGGATGTTACTGCTACATTAATATACATTCCATTTTTATTCATATATGTTCATATCTGGCTGTGTTCAGGTAAAGCATCCTGCTACATTTGATTTATATGTGTCTAGACAACTGTGGATGTTCAGCATTTCATACAACCATACTATCTCCATAATGCAAGGGTACAGCAACATATCCAAATTGTGGGATGGACACAGTCCAGGTTCTGTACTTTATTAAAGACATTTCACTCTTTGGTTGTGGCTGTCTCATTCATTTCATTATGTAGTAAATGCAGTATACCTTTATTCAAGACTTATTACAGATTTCTTGGTAGCTTCAAACTTTCTTTCTCACACTCTCTCACTTATTTTATATTTACATTTCAGGATAGTACTTAATTCTTTGCTTTATTAACATTTATTACTGGGTTACAACAATCCTTTCCAGTTGACTCACTTATTTCATATGGCAGATTTTACAAGGATGTATTCGACAGCTGTCTATCCTTTTTTGATTAATTACAACACTCATTTTCAGGCTGAAGCAGTTATCTGATATTACAATACAGGTGGAAACTCTATTTGAGACTTGTTTAATCTTTATTACTGGATTGCAATACTCTTTTCCAGGCTGCATCACTTATCTAATCTTACAATATTAGCAGAATCTTTCTTCTAGGCTTATTTGACCTTTATTACTGGGTTACAACACTGAACTCTTTTACAAGCTGTCCCACTTATATTCTATAACAATACCAGCAGAATAATTACTTACCTGCCTGGTGGCGCAACCTCGCCAGCCTATCAGTATAGGCTTGCCGATTCGCGGAACGAACACCTGCAGCTGTAATATAAATGAAGGAATATTATAACGTACTTATCCATACTATAGGCTAGGATAGCATTTCTTACATACTTAATTACATGGACACTTACTCAGTAGTGGGGCATTGGGCATTTGGCGGGCCTCCTGGATCTATCAGTTCAGTTGGTCCTCCTTTCGTCGCTTCAGGTCCGCATGGTGGTGACGGACCTGTTCACCAGTCCTCGGTATGCTTGTGGCACTGGTGAGATCATGTGCCAACCGGTTCCATGCCTCTGCCTTATACGCTCCCCATTGAACATGGCCCTGCATGAGTTGCGCTTCATGATCATGGACTAGGAGTCAAACCATATATTTTGACTCCTCAACACCCCACCTTTGTGCTCTAAAGTGATTTCCCTCTCCTGAACCTGCCATCTTGACTGCAAATAGGTACCACAATCAGTTATGGTGTGTATTCCCGCCTATGGGGCTTATATATGCCGGTTTTCCCACACTTATGTGTGATTGGCCATTTTGGATATTTCTCTGCTTACAGCAAACCTGCTTTGGCATGGTTATATTTTCATTCATTCCTATATGTATGGTAATACTGTATTTCTCAGTACAACTGTCATGGCTTAGTGGTTCAGTACTTTGACTATGGTGCACAGTATCCCGGGTTCGATCCTTGCCATTGCTTTTTTATTTTACCACTGTCTAGACAGGCTAGTAGATATGTCTTTGTAAAGGCGACTTTGCTACAGCTTGCCCAACGTTGCCGATGGTAAGCTGGTTGGCGAGCTGCGCAGCTCCGCGCAAACAGCTTATGCTGGGTAACGCGTTATTTAGCCATAAGCACTCATATTAAGCTAGGTAAAGCACTGCCCAGCTACGGGCAATGATATTGAGCTTGTTAAAGCGCTGCTCAGCTATGGGCACTCATATTAAGCTTGTTAAAGCACTGCTCAGCTACGGGCACTCATATTAAGCTTGTTAAAGCCCTGCTCAGCTACGGGCACTCATATTAAGCTTGTTAAAGTGCTGCTCAGCTATGGGTAATTATGATCCTTTTTATATATACATAATATAGGTTTTGTTTAGAAATACATGGGCCATTTCATTACATTTTACTTAAATTAAATGTATATATATTGGGGAATTGTTTTATATTTATTTAAAGAAAAATGGAGGGGGATGTTGTGGGGCTCGAACTGTGACTACCTATTCTTTGGGCGGCGTCTGTACCGCTACACTATTGCTACTTTGCTTAATTTGCATATGTAGATCTTATATGCTTTTCAATGTCATATCTGCTAACTGTGGTTGAGTGAAGGGCATACCCGCGCAAACGAGCACAAATGCGGGCAAACATTTTGGAAGTTATAAAAAAAAAAGGAAACTGCTATTTTTACATTTTACATATTTTCAGTAGGGTTTAGTCTGTGGGGATGTGTGGTTTTGTGTTTTTTGACATTTCAGCGGACTCGCTTGTGGGTGTTTACTTTCAGGACTCTGACTCTTTTGGGGGCGTGTCCCTTTGCTGTACTCGGCAATCGGACATGCCCCCTACTTTCCTACACAGACAGTGTTAGACTTGGGTATGATTCAGCATGCCCTCATGAATATGCATGGCATGCTGACATCATACCGTTCAACTGCAGCCTCCGAGTAAGACATATTAAGTCTTACACGGAGGTTTCGTGAATCCGGCCCTTTGTTTTTGTGGATGCTTCTTTAGGTGCTGACAAATTCAGTGTTCTAATTTTGTGTTATTCTAATCCCAGTAGCTCACTGTCTGCCATATCCATCTGAAGCCTTTTGACATTAATACCGTCATTAACTGTTAGCCAGCCTTTAGGAGTTACATTTTCTCTGGTATATGTTTTCTGACTTTTACTGAAGTCTTTTGTAATGGTTGTCTTAGAAACTGTCTATCATAATCAATATCTGAAATTATGGATAACACAGACTGTGTATCAACCACTATTTTTAACTTGACTCAAGCTATGTCTGTCACATAACTCATGATTATATTGTCTGTCTATGAAAATCAATGCAATTTCAGATATAAGTTTTTTTTTCAGAATTAAAATATACATGTGGGTCTGTTTCTTGTTTGTTCATATTATGAATATGTTTTATTGTGCATTCAAGGTGGTTCTCTTGCTGTATCATCTACTGTTCCTCCATTTTGTTTTCTATCAGTTCTACATATTTTGTGTGCAATGGCACATGCCATTTCTGACAGCCTCTTTAAACAATCAGTCATTTGAATTACGTGATGCTTTACCATAGAGATAAAACTGTTGTTCCTTTTTCTGTCATAGTAACATTTTATTTATCTGACATTGTAGAAATTTGTATTGCAATTCAAACACATTTTGGGCAGCAGTTTACATCAAAATGTCAATAGTTACTGTCTACTGTAAGGACAGTGGCTACTATTGCAATACATACCACTAAAGAACTGTTTGTCAGTGTATCAGAAACTCCTTCTCCAAACTGGCAATGCAAGAACGTTCTCTGTAGGAGTCACTAAACTGCACAAGTAACTGTATGTTTTAGCAGAAATTATACTTATTAGTGTGGCAACTGTCTTCTCACCTGGCACTGAATTAGGTGTAAATTATCAGGAAACAGAAACACTCCAGGCAGTCCCAAAGTGAAGCAGGCGGTGCTAGTGCACATAAACTTAAATGTATATACACAATAATGTGGATAGAACAATTTAATAAATAAAACATTACTATTCATTTTTATTTATTGAATTGTTCTATCCGCATTATTGTGTGTATACACTCATGTTTATGTGCACTAGCACAGCCTGTTTCACTTTGGGACTCCATGAGACTTTCTGGTTCCTTGCTGTTTTTCCTCAAGGCTTCTCTCTGTTTTTTTTTTTTTTTTTTTTTTGGTTAGCTATAAACTATAGTTTACAATCCTTATTAGCAATGTCCACTTCATTAATTTTGCCATTTTCACAGATGTGCACCCATAAGTTCACATTCTCTAGTGTCGATGGCTTGCATCCAGTCACACTACCTTGGTTTTTATTACTCTGTTTATCCACCATGTTATTCTTTACTGTCTCTACTAGCGGCTGTCTTGTCATGGTTTAGTAATTATACTACTTTACAGGTAACAATAGCTATACCAGGGCAGAGTAGTGGTACTATACATATAAAAAGGTGAATAAAGTTTGCAACCATCTTCCAGAAAAACATAATGAAAGTTTAATTAAGCAGAGGTAAATGCATTTTGTCATAATAAATGTGTAAATAAAACTGTGATTGCTATTTTCAGTTAAATGTATATCATGTAAAATGTGTAGTACACAAACTTTGCCATTGCTTTCAATAGAAATGAAGCAGAGCTGTTAATGAATGATGCTGGATTCTTAAATGTGAACATATTGCAGACCTTAAAATCTAATGCTGCTTGAAATGCTCAAAGAATATGTTTTATTTGGATCCTCCAGGAGGTATGTGACCACAGAAACAGGCAATTTTAAATTGAAGAAAAAGCAGGAAACAGCATCTGTGACTGTTATGTAGTAAGAGAGATTGATAGTCAGTAACAATCTTACTTCTGGAATGTGCAGAAGCAGGTTCCATTCCTAAAACAGATTTCGATCTAAAATTAACTTATAAAAGTATACAGAAGTTTGGATTTTAAAGTTAGAGTTGGAATTTAGTAAGCCTTTTAGCTGCTGGTAATAACAGGCCCAGATAAGGTGTTAGAATTCTTCTATATGTCATATTTTAGTTTAAAACCATTTAATTCCTGATGTTTCTGCAAATGTAAAACTGTTTGTATACCTATTGTTTCAAGTAAAGGATTACAGAGACTGCCCGTGCTATGGAATAGAGTTCCCATACATGTCAAGCAGAGCACCTCGCTGACCCCCTTCAAAAGCAATCTTGATGAGTGGATGGGAAACAGAAAATTCACCCCTGGGAAAACTCCAATGGCTCTACTCGACAGAGGCACTGGGAACTAAGGTTGGGTGGCACTATGCCAGGGTAATCCTATGGCTTAGGCTTGTAAAGGCTCCAGGGCCATTAGCCTAGTACACACCTATGAACCTATGAACAGTATTCAGTTTTAAATGCTTGTGGGTGGCAGTTTGTTTATTATCTTAAGGGCATACATATCGAAGTAGTGTACACACAATTGTTGGCATCCTCCTTTTGCTTGTTTACCAGAATGTACATATACAGTTTTTCTATGTAAATAATATGCCTTTTTTGTTTGTGAAATGTTTTGTAGTTCACCCATGCTGAGCCTGAATTTTGTAAATATTAATCAACTCAATTAAACTTAATTACTAACTCAGTAGACAAATATGAATAAACAACTACTGTTCAAACTATTGTTGCCATACAAAATATTTAATTGTTAGCTTATTTTAAGGGTACACATTACTTGTATTTTTGGTGTGTTAACTAATGTAACTGATGAAAGTGTTACTGTAAAGATGGAGAAGAGATGTTGGTTCTGCAGAAATATCCTTGACACCTGTTAGACAACATAGTATGGATGTCTGAATAGAAAATACTCTTGGATAATTTTCAGTTACTGTTAGTAAGATGCACTGGAGCACATTGAATTAAGAAAGGTTCATTGGTAAGTACTAGGCTATCTGGCCCTTTAAGCATCACTGATTTTTCTTCAAAGATGAGAATCAATCCCTGTACCTTGTGTCTGTGAGGTAAGCACCTTAACCATTATGCCATCCTCAACCTATGGCTAAGTGGGTGAAATCCTGGGAACCCAATGGTTTTAATTCTGATCTGGAGCTATGCAGTATAAAGATTATTTTTGTGTGCAGTGTTTGGTTATTACCCAAGGCAACCATGGGCATGTATTGTGTAATGTTACAGCCAATTACCCATCACATATTAGTTGATGGTCAGCAGTGCAAATTTTGAGTCCGAGGTTTCTGAACATTACATGTTAAACTAGTAAGAGCAGTATTCGTTTATAAGCAAGCTATACCATGACAGTAAATAAAAATAAACCACACTCCCAACACAAGTTATAGAAATGCACTTATACTTCTTCCAGGAAATGCTGTACATATACCTGAACTGTCATACATGCAAATTACTTTCCATACTCATACTTAGTATTACTTCCATTTATTGAAGTAGCTCCTCAGCTTAATATATTGCAGGAAACAGATGATAGAAAGAATTAAAATAAGATCCTCTCAATCAGAATCGGTACCTATTATCAAAAGTGTACCACAAGGATGTATTTTTGCTTGCCCCTCTTCCCCATATTCATTAATAAATATCCTTGTGATTTCCCACTGTCCTTTATGCTAGTGATATGGTCATTTACTGATGAAGTAACTTATACTATATTCAGTCCCAACTCCAGCCAGACTTACATGAACTAAACCAGTGGCTTATAAACCATACACTACTTCTCAACCCCTCCAAGACCAAATCTATGCTTTTTGGAAGTTCATAGAAAAGTTATCAATCACCTAACTCTGACTATTCCTGACTTAAACAAACATATAATAGAAACAGCCTTGTCCTTCAAATCTGTAGAATTATAGTTTGAGCAATCTCTAAATTTCCATTCTCACATTGAGTGAAAACAAATATAAACTCCCTCCTCTTCTGGGCCAAAAAGATCTCTTTTCTACCTCAACCAGCCACAGCCACCGTCAGCAAAAGAGTTCTCTCTCAGCTAGATGGACTACCTATTTTCGCAACTTCTTCCAAGAAAAACAACATCAGACAATCTCCAACAGCATCTTCTGATTCATTACAAATTCACCCCACTGTGAGTATCATTGTATCACCCATGTAAAAGCCAAATGGCTACCCATAAAAAAGCATCCAAACTCTACAAACTACTCAAACTCCAGCCATTTATTTCCCTTGCAGTTAAATCTCATGAAAAATCACCTCATACAGCCTGAGCCACTAGTCACAAGGCCCACCAACTCTCATTACCCCTAGACCCAAACTGCACAGCACTGCACACACATTCCCTTGTCAGGCACTTACTTTTTGGCAAGCTCACCCCGCCGAGCTGAAGGAAATCAACACTTACTCCAAATTGAGAATGCAACTCAAAAAACACCTCTTCATCCAAATCAAATGCTCCTGCTTCAACGCAGGACATATCACCTAACACGCTATCACGGTCTTCTTTCTTTTCTCTTTTCCTCTCACAAAATTACTGAAGGCTGTCCCACTTTAGAATCTAATGTGTGTTTGTACATTGTGCTCTTCTTTCTTTACTAGAATGCACATACATATTTTGTTCTATGTAACTAATCTGAACAAGTCTGCTGCTTACATTTCTGCCTCTTCTATTTGTGAAATGTTTTGTTTTTTAACCAGGCTGGGCCGGAAATTGGTCAATATTGATCAATGCATGACTCGGTAAACAAATATAAACAACTAAATGAATAAGTAGATAGATAAATAGATAGTGATGAGGGAGTCTGCACTTTTTGCAAATGCATCCTTTGGGTAAGCTTTTAGGCAGAGGGTGTAGCTAATGATAAGCAAGGACCCTTTTTTAGTATCAGTCATAGTTGTGTCTTGCTTTGTAAGCATAAATGGCAAACACTGACTGACTTTGTCGGACAGTTGATCTATAGGTTAAGGTTCGAGCTTTAGTGCCTGTAGTACAGGGTTTGATTCTGTCAGCTCTCATTTGCGTCCTGTGTGACCTTAAGCAAGTCACTTAAACCAGACATTACTTCTGGGTCACCCTTGAAAATGGACTGTGCATCCAGTGGCTCTACCTGGTTAAAAATAGGATCATTATTATTGATGGTAAAAGGTGCTTCATGGTTATGACTAAACAATCTATTTCTAAAATGCTATACCTTCCCTTTCCCTGAGTAGCTACAGAAGGTTTTTACTGCTCTTTGGAACATTCCTATTTCCTGGACTTCTTCTTTTTGCTTTTTACTGCCTTGCCATCAGTCATCAACCTTCTTCTCACAAGTTACACCCATTTTGTCATCACCAGTGACTTCATGTACACCAATTTAGATGAGAGAGCCAAGCAAAAGAAGCTGTCATACAAGTAGACATGAAGGTTGCTTTACATGCTTTAAAGAGACCACTATCCATTACTGCAGACTACTGTCTGCCATGTGGTTTACAAGCCCAACAGCATAGACAATACTGACTGGTAGCCCAAGGCCCACAGAAGAAATTTTTTATATATATATATATATATATATATATATATATATATATATACACACACACACACACACACACACACACACACACACACACACACACACACACACACACACTCTCTCTCACACACACACACACACACATTGAGCATCTCCTATAGCCTTAAAGTCCAACACATAACTCGCAGACCTCTTGCTGTTGCCACACCCCTGATCTGTCTCTCTGCTTACAGGAACATCCTCATTAATGCAGATACTCAGGCATTTTTTAATTTAAGCCCTAAGCTTAATAGATGGTTAAATGTGGGGGCTTTCTCTTCCTTCCCCCTGCCATGTGTGCTACTACACATGGAAGGACAAAGTCTACACAATCCATTTATGTGTTTGGTGATGCATAATCATCTACTTGCATGGTGGTGATAGGTCAACTGGAATCACCTCTCCCTCCCTCCAGGATAAGCAATAGGGAATTCTAAGCACAAGTAGAGTTTGTACAATTGTGCTCAGCCACAGCTGTTTTCCACACTATTATTGTTTCCCTAACTCACGCTGCTCTAAACGTAAGAACCTTATTTAAACAGCATCTTACTAAATATGGTCTCTGTATTGTTGTCTTCACAATAAGATCAATTTGCTGTAACTTCCACTTACATTTAGAGCACGCAATAGCAGAGCGGTATCAGGGCTGGGATACCTGTGCGGTCATAATTTGGCTCTTACTTACATCTTCACCACAGATTAGCGGAGTGTCCGGAAAGCCATAACAGAATATTCTAGCCAATATAGTTTAAAAACAGACTAAGAAATAAATGAGGAGATGTACTTGCCTACATTTAAGATTGCATCTAGAGTAATAGGTGCTTATGGTAATCACTAACTGCAACTCTGCTAGCTAATTTAATGTGAAACATACAAAAGTGGCTGATTTTTACACAAGTAGCATTTGTAAATTTCAACAAGGATAAGAGGTATATGTGAGAACACTAGGACTGCACCACAACTAGCCAATATAGATAACAATAAAAGAAAACATGAACAGAGAGGCTAACTCTAAACTTGAGCTTTGCCTTAGCTAAATATCCACACCTACAGCTTCTACATTAGAATTCAGGTCCATCCTCAGTGAATTAGTGTACCATTAGACATACTGACTTTAAGTATTACTAAGTGAATTTGTTTTTACAGTACACTACCTGAAGGGTGTTCTTAAGTCTTAAACATTGATGTAAAAGCTGCACCACCTTAAATCAGATACCCCATATGAGTGGTCATTTAATGTAGTCTTGAGTCTTTACTTTTCTTAACGCTCCCACATATTTACTACGTCCAAGGTCCCTGCATTAAGTTAGAGAAATCAACTTCCCTGCAATGTCAACTTAAGGTTATTGTTTCAGGTCTATGATTAAAAACATTGGGAGTGCTGTAACAATTGTAAATGTTTTGGCAGATAGCATTCATACAGGAATAATTGTATATGCTTATTTAACCATGCTATGCTTTTACAATACTTATGTTCATTAAGCACATATAGGCTTACATATATAGTTACTATCTGCATTATTTATTTATATATATGAGCTGTTAATAAAAAGCGTGAACTACATTATTAATGTATGCTATAGTTAAGCTCTAGTTATAGTTATTGCTCTATAGTGTTAGTGCTAATGATAACTTTACAGCTATCATTGTTACCTAACTGGATATATACCTTGTAACTTCCTATAGTCTTGTTCCTAGCCTAGTTAGAATAATAAGATTTGACCAGAATTTTGCTGACTTACTTTTGATAAGGACTTGCTATAATACTGATTAGAAGACTTGTAAGGAGTGATGCATATTTCTAGACAACTTGAGAACATGATAGCCTGAACTACATGTTTGTACAGTTCTATGTGATTATATGCTTGTAATATTCTGTTTAATTACAATGCCTTTGATACTAAACTAAATATCTTGTTTCTACGATTTTTCTCTCTCTCTTTTCCTCCTAAAACAATCCCAGCTCTCCAATCTGAGTACACTGCTCTAGGACACAGAAACTTACAACCTGAAGAACAAGGACCCTGTCCAAACTCCCTTCAGTCTCCGCAGTACTTTCTTAGTAAAGGGAGCATGAAAGTATGTGTCTAAACTATCACGGCCAGTATAGCCTATAACTTATTATTAGATCTAGGTGGTTATAAAGTGCTAACCAGGAAAACCAGCAGCTTTACTCCCTCCTCACTCTGTAACCAGTCTAATCTACTTTTTCCACCATTTAAAGACACTCAGAACCACTACTCCTTTTCTTGCATTAGGAACCTAAACTCCCTCCCTTTTTACACTGCTTACAATAAATTAATTTGGGCCACCAGGTAGCAGACTTGTCCCTTCCAGGCCTTGAAGCCTTCTCCTGACCTGCACTACACCTTTGCTATATACTGTTTTATCCACAGACTTGCTATTAAACTGTATCCCATAACATCTATTTATTTTTATGGTTAGCTCTCACACACCCACCAAATAGCTCTATTATTGACTCTTTTAACTTTATTCCAGTATTTAGGGTTAATCCCTGCTTCAACTGATTGTTCTTTTCAGCTTCTTGCCTCTCTTGTCTCTACCCTCTCCGTTCGCCCTGAGGGCAAACTCCGCTCTCCTACCCTACCCCCAATTCCCACCCACGCCTACTGCTCCTAAGCTTATACATCCTCACCACACACTCTTCCTCTTCCTCTCCAATCCAATCACAATAGTCATCTTGTTAACATTCTACATACACCTCTCTTTAATCACCCCTAGTATAACTCCTCCCCATTAAAGAACACCAGTAAGCTTATTAGTCACCATGCAAACACAACCTTTCCAAATTCAACTAAGGCTCCTAATCATTGTCTTTCTCCTACTTTCTCTAACAGCAATCTACCTGTTAACCTCATATGAACAGTCAAAATATTTACAGCTGAACTTCTCTAATGCACAAACAAGTACTATACCTCTAATTAACTCCCCAGAACACATAAATATAACATCTTTACCTAGCTATTTACCTGCTAAATATCACAGACTGACCCATATCAAATACAACTATCTAAAATCTAAAAAAACTCTTCACCATTACATTAACCTCCACAATCCCTTAAACACACTATTACACCTCTCCGTACTAGATGGGGACATTCATCCTAAACCAGGACCAGTGCAAAAACAAGCACAGAACCAAAAACTCATATTCCTGCTACCTCAAATATCCCATCTAAATCTCCCAACTCACTCTATATAGCTCACCTCAATATTCGCAGCATAACTAATAAAATTGCCCACCTCCATGCTCTCCTGGATGTTCATTCCTTTGATATACTTTGTTTAACAGAAACATGGCTAAAACCCACTACAAAAGATGTTGAAATTATTCCATCTGGGTACAACATCTTGAGACAAGACTGCAAAGTAAAAAAAGGAGGGGGTGTTACTATCCTCTATAAAGAAGGGCTACAAATAAAAAAAAAAAAAAAAAAAAATATATATATATATATATATATATATATATATATATATATATATATATATATACTAGATTTTGGTTCCTCTTCTGAAAACAATGCAGAAATCATTAGCACCAAACGTCAACTTAATCCCAGCAAATCCCTAAATATAATATTATCTACTTGCCCCCTGGTAACAACATTACCACTCTGGAAGAGACAATAATTCTTGGAGACTTTAATATAGACTGGAAGGACTGCTCTACTGAATCACCAACCTCCCATATTAACCTTAATGGCTTCTCACAAACAATTAACTCCCCAACCAGACTTAATAAACCCAATAACAAAGAATCCATCCTAGACTGGAGTCTAATAAATAATCACCAACAACTCTATAATGTAGGGACCCTCCCTGATGATGTAAGTGACCATTCGCTCACTTACATAATCAGGCAAATGTCGAGCTCACACAACCTAACCATATATAAAACAATAAGAAGCAACAGAAACTTTAACCCCGATAACTTCCAAGCTGAACTAAAAGAATGTGATTGGTCACTTATAAAATGCCTCCCACTTGACAAAGCAACTAACTACTTTAACTCAAAATTCTTAACAATCCTTAACCACGATGCACCAAAGCGTTCCATCAAAATTAAATCTAAACCTGCCCCATGGCTTACAAAGAAAACCAGGCAGAAAATTCAACAGAGAAATAAAGTTTGGGTACAATGGAAAACAACTAAAAACCCCGTAGACCAATAACAATTCAGGAAAAAAGAAATGAGACTAAGAAAGCTATACTCGAAGATAAAAAAAAAACTTTTACTTCCACCTCCAACAGACCAACCAAAATAATTCACAAAAGTTCTGGGCTAGCATAAACAGACTACTTCAACCAGGCCAATCCGCAACACCACACCCTATAGGATCAAATTCTGACAATCCAAAGCAAACTACTAATGCTTTTAATACCTTCTTCACTGAGACCATCCAAACACTTGCTAATCAACTAACAGTCGATAGCTCTGTCCTTCCAATCAATACTACTAACTCTCTCCCAACTCTAAACCTGCAACCTGTCCCAACTTCCCTCATCTGCAACCTCTTAAGTAAACTAAAACCTACTACCCCCTTAGCTAACCAGCTACCTGCTGAATACCTGCAAAAGGCAGCCAAAGTCATAGCTTATCCTGTATCATTGCTGATAAATAGAACCATACAAGAAAGCACTATTCCCACCATCTGGAAAATCTCCTAAATTATTCCCCTACACAAGGGTGGAAACTCCAGAGAATATTCTAACTATCATCCTATAGCTCTACTTTCCTCATTAGCTAAAATAATGGAAAAGTGCATCCGCAAACAGTTACTAGACCACCTACTCCAGAACAATTTACTGGCCAAATCTCAACATGGCTTCAGGCCTTTCCACAGTACAACAACTGCACTCCTATCCTTCACTGACAGCATCAATAAAAACCGTAATAACAATCTTCTCTCTTCAGCACTTTTCATCGACCTTTCAAAAGCATTCGACATGGTCAACCACCACTTACTTCTCAATATTCTAAAATCCTTCTCTCTGGACACAAAGACTATAACATGGTTCTAGTCCTACCTTGATAATAGACAGCAGGCAGTGCTATGGGACAACCTCTCAGCCCATCTTCCAGTTACCCTAGGTGTTCCTCAGGACTCTATATTGGGCCCCCTCCTTTTCTCAATATTTATCAATTACCTCACCCTAGCTATTCCTTTAACTGTGTACAATACGCAGATGATTCGACAATAATCTGCTCAACTAAATCTCAATCCCAACTACAGACTCTAACTCAGACAATGTTCAATAAAACAGAAAATTGTTTTCTACAATGCTGCCTCCTCTTGAATCCCCCCAAAAAACAAGCTCCTCCTCTTCACTCCTACCCATAAATCACTCCCAATGAACTTTTCAGTCTTATCCAATAATGGTACACTCATATCTCCGGATCCAACAACTAAACTTCTAGGGGTAACCATTGATAACAACCTGAACGTTGAAACCCATATCAACAATACCATAAAAACTGTCAGCAGGAAACTAGGCTCCCTCTATAGGATAAAACCCTTTCTCTCCCCACTAGCCAGAACCACTATTGTCTATTCCCACCTTATCTCCACACTTCTTTATGCTTCTTCCATATATACTAACTTGTCAAAAAATAACCTTAACAAGCTAGCCAACGCTTACAATAGCATTGCCAGATTTGCTACTGCTTACTCCTTTAGGACCCATCACTGCCATAATCTGAAACAATTAGGCTGGTTAGAGCTTCTGAATCAGATTCACTTTAAACAACTCACCATTGTGCACAAAACCCTTTTCCAACCTACCAATACCCCAATACTTGCTAGTCTCATTACCCAATATAAGAACCTTTCAACTTTACACTCATCTAATAAACTACGTGTATCAACATGTAAATCTAATAACATGGCAGGAGATGCTCTGTTCTCAAATGCAGTTGGAAGGTATTGAAACCAACTCCCCCAGAACTTACATCACTGTCTTCATTTACACTTTTTAAACACAATCTGAAACTCTATCTTAAAACCCATTGATTGTGTCCCTGTACAAATCCAGACTAATCTCATAATATATCCCAAATACCCTCTCTTAAGACCTAATTCCTGCTCTATCTGTGTCTTTTTAGATCAAGGTCTATCCTTGGCAAAAACATATCTTATCCTAATAGATATAATTTAAACACCTAGTTAAATTCTTCTGCATATAATTCTAAAACATCCTACCTAAGGTAGGCAACAAGTATTGTTTAAACTGTGAGCATTGCTGAACTGTTGAAACTTGAAGTAAGCATTTAACAATTACTTTCTAGTTACTAATGAAGTCTCGTACATAAAGTCTAGAATATCTTATCTAATGCTTGTAACATGTTTTTTGTAGAAACTGTGAAGATTCCTGAACTGTTTAAAATTTGTAGTATTTAACTGTATAACAACCAGTACCTGTATGTTAGTAGTCTAGTAATCTCTTGGAGCTTATCTCCCCGGGACTCTACTGAAAATGGACATAAATCCAGTTAGACTATCCCGGTCAACAAATGTAAAATAAAAATAAAAATAAATAAATAAATCCTACCTCTCCCTACCTGAATCTACAATGCCTGACCCACTAATTAAACTGATGCCATCTGGATCATAGTCATGGATTTATTCCTTTCTGCCACACAGCCAGGCTCATTTCTGTGGTTTTGAGGGCATAGAAAGCACTAGTGTGAAAGGTAGTGTGAAAGGGGATGTTCAGACTTCCAGCAGTGCACATAATGTTAAAATATCAATGTGGTTGAACATCAATTACCTCAAGACATACCACATGCAACACATAGTTCACAAAGTCAGTGTGCTAAACAGTCACAGCCCTTAAGGCCAAACAACATGCCAGATACACTTGTAATAGGCGACACCATAGTCAGACACACTGACGTCCCGCTCACCAGACCGAACAAGGAAAAGGTTACAGTAAGCTGCCTGTCGGGCGCTAGAATCCACCACATAACACAAGCACTCAGGTCACTCCAAAGCAAGTACAAATACGACTCAGTCATTGTCCATGCTGGTGTGAATGACCTGAGACGTACCTCCCTGGACTCCATGAAAAGAGACATAGAGGAGCTCTCTGATTATGTAGCCCAGGCCGGTATGACCCTGACCCTGAGCAGCATCTTACCCTCACCAAGAATGATGCCACAGTACAAAGACAAAATGATCAGCTTTAACAATTGGCTTAATTACTGGTGTCATTCTAAGGGGATCCAATGTCTGTCTGCTTGGGATGACATGCTTGACAAGCCACGCTGCTTCACAAGGGATTGCTTTCACCTGTCACCCCTGGGCTTCCGGATATTGGCCAAGGCTCTTGCCACCCCCATAGTGCCTTTTTTAGGCAAGGCTCAAAAGACAAACCCACCTTCCTGGAAAACACAAGTGAAAAAAAACTAAGGGTAATGCTGCTCAATGCCAGAAGTCTAAACCTCAAGATGCATGCTCTCGAAGCCCTCCTCAGTATGGAGAACATCGATGTCTGTGCAGTGACTGAAACCTGGTTCAAGGCTCCTGAGAGCACCCCAGCACTACCAGGTTTTACCTCATATCATGCTTTCCGGCCCCAAAACTTGGACCGAACCACAAAAGGAGGGGGAGTATCCATATTCATCAAAGATACCCACACCTCCAGGTTAGTGGCAACGCATGAAGCATCGGAGACCATCCAGGTCCAACTAACCATAGGCAAAACTGCCCTACAGGTTGTAGCATGCTACAGACCACCCTCTCAAACTCAGGAACCCCACTCAGCCTTCCTGAAGACACTGGAGAGTATGAATGTCTCACCAAATACCATCATATTGGGAGACTTCAACTACCCAAACATAGACTGGGAACATTACTCAAGCCCTAACACCCTAGCCCAAAGGTTCTTAGAATTCATAAACTCAAATGCAATGGAACAACTAGTCACCACTCCCACAAGAGGAGATAATATACTAGACCTGATTATCACAAACATGGGGACAAAATGCTCCACACCGGAAGTATACCCCTCATTGGTGAGATCAGACCATAAATTAATCTCACTGGAAATCCACATCCCGCCCCCACCCACTGCACAAAAGACCACAGTGAAGAACTTCTCAAAAGCCAACTTCACACTTCTTAAGACTGAAGTGGTATCCTTCAAGGCCCCTGGGCCAGTGGAAACCACAACCCACACCGCTGAATCCTTTATAAATGCCTTCTACGGGCACCTTCAAGAATGCATGGATCATGCAATCCCTAATAAAACCAAGACCCATTCCCCCAAAGGCAGGCACCCTGTCTGGTGGACCCCAGCCATTAACAAACTTTACAACAGGAGGAGGAAGCTACTACATGACAGAGTAAAATCCCTAAAAGGGAAGGCATCTCTGATCAGTACTAGCAAAAAACTACGATCACTCATAAAATCATCCAAGGCCAACTTTGAGAGAAAAATCGCAAAAGGCACAAAAGACAATCACAAGGCCTTCTTTAGCTATGTTAGAAACCTGGGTGGAAACTCCCAGATATGCTCAGAGTTAGTCCAAAATGACACAAAATACACTGAGCCCACAGACATTGCCAACATTCTGGCAGACACGTTCAGTGCAAATTTCTCCACCCCCTCCTCCCCAAAAGGAGAAATATCTATCCCAGCAGAGTGTAGCCTCCCTAACATCTCAGATGCCCAGGTGAGAGCCACCCTCTCCAAAGCTAAAAACACAGCATCAATGGGACTGGACGGTGTCCCGGGCTGCGTGCTACATGAACTCCAAGAGGAACTAAATCCACACATAAGGCTGCTGTTTAATCTTAGCCTTACTACAAGATACGTACCCAAAGAGTGGCGTACAGCAACAGTGGTCCCACTCCACGAAGGCGGTGCTTCTACGGACCCTGGAAATTACCGCCCCATAAGCTTGACGAGCCTGGTCTGCAAAGCTATGGAAAGGATCATTATGGAACTCATAAGCAAAGACATTGGGGACCTACAGACATTGGATCCTACCCAATTTGGCTTTGTCAAGGGCAGATCCTGCCTTTTGAACTTGGTCGACTTTTTTGAAACAGTCACTAAGGCCATTGATGAGGGTAAGGCAGTTCACACAGCCTACCTTGACCTTGCAAAAGCCTTTGACACAATACCCCACTCGGGCATCATAGACAAACTCACCAGCTTAAATGTAAACCCATATGTCACAAGATGGGTTGCAAACTGGCTCAAGGACAGAACCCACAAGGTCAGAATTGCTGGAGCCATGTCAGACTCTAAGCCAGTCACAAGCGGTGTCCCACAGGGCACAGTCCTGGGACCCCTCTTATTCGGCATTTATTTTTCTGAGGTGCAAGCAAACATAAGTGGATTGTGGCTGACAAAGTTCGCAGATGACTGCAAACTGGGCGCCATAATTGATACTCCACCGGACACAAGCATCCTTCAGAGAGGCCTCATAGAAATGGATAATTGGTGCCAGAGCCATGGCCTTAAACTGAACGCCAAAAATGTATAGTCATACCCTTTGGGAAAAACAAGGTACCCACAAATTACCACACAGGTGGTAATCCATTAAGTACGGAAGAGGTAATCAGGGACCTAGGGACCCAAGTTGACAGTAACCTCTCATTTGACACTCACATTGCCAAGGTGGTTAGGAAGACCTTCTATATTCAGCCCACCTTATCATGAAGGGATTCACATCCAGATCAAGAGAGGTCATTGTGCCACTGTACTCTTCTCTTATCAGGCCCATGATTGAGTACAATGCCCCATTTGGGATGTATCTTACCCGACACCTGCAGCAGTTGGAAAGACCCCAAAAGTTCCTCACCAAGAGGATAAAGGGTCTCAAACATATGTCATATGCTGCCCGGCTGAAGAAACTCCAGCTCTATTCAGTCGCATACTGCCTACTCAGAGGTGATCTATGCCTGACGTACAAGGCCATGTCCAATCTGGAATTAATGGACATGCTGCACCTCAGAAAATCCAAATCCATCAGAGCCATGAGAGCAAGAGATTTGAACCTCAACACAGAAATAAATAGGATGTGCTGGAGGGACAGATTCATAACCCAGAGGCTCCCTACACTCTGGGACAGAATCCCAGTCCACGTTAGGCAGAGCCCCTCACTAGCTCTCTTCAAGAGAAATCTTGACGAGTGGATGAGAGATCGTAGGTTTACCCCGGGGGTCATCTCTGTGTCACTACTAGACAGAGGCACAGTAAACTAAACCATAAATGGGCGTAGTATTCTCATCCCAAGGGGTGGCAAAAGCCACACACACTCTGGCTAGGCTTATAAATGCCCTAGGGCAGATAGCCTAGTACGAACCTATGAACCTATGAACCTATGAGTACCTACACACTTCTGAGGAAAATGGTTTTATCATGAGGTTACTGGACCTTTGACCTGTTCTTCTACTATTATTCTCTTAAGTCTTCACTTGACTAAATAATCTGACCATTGAAGCTCTAAGGCATAGAGTATTTAGGATTCTGACATAATTTGCAAGGGGGTTTATTCCACAGAAAGATGATATTTTATAAATGAGTAGTGTTCTCACTGTTTTAGAGCCCCCTTTCAGTTTTGAGCAAGTGGTACTGTCTTTGGATTTTAATACAGTTTTCCCTCAGGACCTTCCACTTAATGGTGTTGACATTCTGGAAAAGCTCATTTTCCAGGAACTATGGAAGCCATGACAGTAAACCTTTTGTACTAAAAGATGTTGTATCAACATGTTAGCATTCTGCATGTGCCCACCTTGCTGCCTAAAATATCTTTAAAAGGAAATGATGGAGAAGCTCTCAGTGGGATTGTCACACTTTCCAAAACTCTTCCCCAGGTTTATAACTGTGCTTGCTATCTGGACATTTTTTTTTCCTTTTCGTCCACTGCACTAGATGTTGTGGTTAAGATGCAATCATATCTTTAGCACCACCTTCAAGATATGCAGAATGCAGCAGCACAGTTGTTCATTGGCATCCCATACTAGTCTTATATTACACCTGTGCTTGTATTATTTGTATAATGTTGGTGGCTTTTAAATCTAAATATGTTGTATTGTTTCTCACTTACTGAGCCCTACATAGGATGGGTTCTGCTTACATAAAATAATTACTGGTTCTCTGTCAGGCAACATGGCTGCTCTGCTCATCCATTGTGGTTGGGGCTGCTAGTGATTGATCTTCAGGTATTGGATACAACATTTTGGATTAAATTATTTTCTCTATTGAATTTGGATGAAATCTGCAACCTTGTAGACCTCCCTAGAGTTATTTTGGAGCCCTAAAGAACATCTATTTCATAGGGTACTTCCTTGACATTGTGTTAGTTTATTGTACTATATGAATTGGTTCTATTAGTAATATTATGCTGTATTTATGGATAAAAACAGGTTTGCTTATTATATCAGTTGCTATATTTATTATTTGTTTGACAGTATTTATCAGCTTTCGACCAATCAAACTGGACTGTATTTCTGAGCTGGTATTACTGCCATTTTGGTCATTTTTAACTTTCTTTTAAGGGGGAGATTTGGCTTCTTCATTATTTTCTGGGCATGTCTGCAAGGTGAGGGTAGAATATTGGTTTTCTTTTCAATACCGAGGAAGATTATGGGTTGATATTATTCCTACAACTTATTATCTTAGAAACTCAAGACTAAATAAAGAAACATAGCATATACCTCTCAACCTCTTAGAGTGAGAAATCTGGACAAAGACATGAAAAAAGTGATACAAATAGGGGCGATTTTTAAATATTGCTCTTACAAGCTTAGAAAGTTAATAGAATAACAGGTTTTGCATTAGCATGAATTTTCTGAAGGGTATGAAGTCTAAAATTCAAATGTCTGTCATTATTTTCTAACTTCAGTCTTTATGAATTGCCAATAATTTGCCAGAAAGCCTCAAATTTATAAAAAACAGACCAAAAATATAAGGCAAAAATCAGGACATTCTGCAAAAATCTGTACAGTTGAGAGGTATTAGCATAAGAGAAGTGAAGAGTGTACCATAACTAAATATCTAACTTTATGCCTGCTTCCCTGTAGGGTTCTCTCCCATCATCCAACATGCTTTTGGTTTACATTCTGTGAATGCTATTGTGTTCTTGTATTTTGTTATGGTTGCTGAAGTGTCAGTATTAGGACAGGAATACTGTGAAAAATCTATGATTGTGATAAATGCCTGACATGTATCTGAAGAATTAATTTCAGTTGTCCAACCTCTAATCGCTAGTCTGATTGTCATTCCTGGAATGAAGTGATGTCATCGGTTTTAGCCACTGAGAATGATCAAATTGTCCCACCAAGGCCTCCATGATGTATTCCCTGATGCACCTAACACTGAAAGCTGATTGGATGAATACAGTCACAAGTCTAAGTCATATTTGATTTATACCATTCAGTCAATGACATTTACTGTTCCCAGAAACTTGCAAATTAAATATCAGTTTTTCTTCTGCTTTTCTATTTGTTTTTTTTTTTACTTTTCCATGTACATAATGTTCTGTCAGCTGATTAGGTTTATGTGTTGTAGCATGGAATTCTTTCTTAGCCAGTATTTACTCAGTTTCTGATTTCTTCTGGGATCTTAGCAAATAATACTCTGCCTTATCCCATTTTATACCAAGTTTTAGAACAAAGATAACAAATGTGGATTTGTTGTGATGGTTTCAGGGTGTCTGGCCACATGACATGCCACTGGCAGCCAGACAGTAGAAATAGCTGAAAGCTGCATTTGACATCTCACTATGCAGCTGACTGTGAATCCCCTGTGCTGTCATGGAAAATGAGCATAAAAGGTAAGCAAATTCACTGAAAAGCAGCCACAATACATTTCTTATTCAAATAACAGATAGGACACCACATTGCTTCAACTAGGCTTATGGTGTACCTGATCCAGTGGTGTTGGATGGAGAGAGCTATTCATGGGGAACCTGTCATATGAATTATCACCAAGGAGAAACTGACTGAAATGATATAGTACCATGCCTCCTAAGTACATGTGATGTCTGTTGTGTTGCTAGTAAATAAGCTCTGACTGAATAAGTATATGTGGTATGATGGTGCAACAGTTAGGATTGCAATATTACAGTGCTTATTCATCAGGTTCTATTCACAGCTGGTAAGGCTTCTACATAGAATCTGTATGCTCTACCTGTATTTACATGGGTTTTTTGCTGGGTGATCTGCCTTTTTTTCCAACTGCAAATGACAAGTTGTAGTAAACGTGAATCCTCCGTGTGTGTGTGTGTGTGTGTGTGTGTGTGTGTGTGTGTGTGTGTGTGTGTGTGTGTGTGTGTGTGTGCGTGTGTGTGTGCGTGTGTGTGTGTGTGTGTGTGTGTGTGTGTGTGTGTGTGTGTGTGCATGCACATCCTGCAATGGACTGGCGTTTCATCCAGAATCATTTGTTTGTCTTGTGCCCACTCCATGCTAGGATAAGTTCTGACTTCCCTGCAACCATAATATGACAAAAACAAATGATTGAATAAGATTTGGTGATTTCATTTTAAATGATTAAAGAAACACAGCTTTTAAAAAGTGGATCTAATAATACATTTTCATTTTGGCAAACATAATATCCAAATGAAATATTTAAGATAAATAAGTTATCGGGTACCTGGAAAGATTCTAAATCTGACTTTTAGTATTTTGTGTTTAAAAATCATCCTCATTTGAAAACATTTTGGAATTGTGTAAATGAGTTAGTAAATCCTTTAAGAGTCTCATGAAAATGAATTTATTGTTCATGGGATATCTCCCATCTTTTGCAGCACTTACCCACAACTAGTGCAGCTATTAACTGGTTCCTAGCATCACCATTATAGTATTCCAGTCCCTCAGAGCCTTCGCTGCCTCTGTGATAGTTCTACATCACATATAACATGCTGGTTTGTTCATCTCCCTCTGTGACAATGGTCATCCTCCTGAAGGAGTTGCAGGAATCATACTGTGTGGTTGGTATCCTTTGCTATGCTACCTTGCTGGTAATCTTGATGGTATTACTAGAATCATTTAGGACGTGTTCCTCTACCTGTCAGGCCCTCTACATGTAGAACTTACTACCACGGTGGCTTTATGAGTCTCAACTTATAGAAGACCATAAAGACCCATTCATCTGATTCACCTTATTAATTCATTTATTTATTTACTATTTTACAGATTATTCAGTAATCACTCTTCAATATGTTCTATCGCAAGTGAACTAATTATAGTGCTGCTTGCATGTATTATTTATGTTTACTTTTATGGTAAGCGGTTAAATAAGCCCGAACTTCAACTTAAATATATCATTATGGTAGCAATATTCATAAAGCAATAAATATTGAACTTTGCAGAAAGAATAAATTCTACAATCTTGATAGCTGATATTGCTAAATTTACAAGGTAGATTTCTGTGAATGCTGGTTAATCAAAATGAGCAAACACACACAACATACATGTGCTCGCTCATTCACACACACACACACACACACACACACACACACACACACACACACACACACACACACACACACACACACACACACATGTGAAGATGCACTCATATACACATACACATGTGTTTCATAGTAAATAACCCCAGAACAGTAGTGTAAAAGGGTGAAGCCCTGACTGTGACCCGGGTGATCTGTATTCATTTAGTAGCATGCGAGCCTGACAAACAGGGCAGGGGAGGATGAAACTGAGTGGCTGAAGACAGCTTGCTCATTCTGGGGAAGGAAAACTGCTGGCCTGTGGCACTGACGAAAACTAATGGTAGCTGGGTGCATCTTACACCTGCAGAGGTCCTCTTGGCTCATTCTGCATTGGGTCTGCATGTTGCTGCTGATCTAGGGATACAGGAAGTGTGTGTGTTGGTGTGTGTACTTCTTTTGTTCTTTGAATAGGCAGCTATGATGAGTATGTGAGCAGCTTATGGGAGGAAAGGGTATGCCTGTCTGAAAGAATCACAGATGGACTGCTCTCTTCCATCTGACTTTTGCTGCTTTGGGGATGGATGGTCCAATAGGCTATGTGGACAGGAACATCATAGGGACTCCTGTAGAGCTGGTGGAATAAAATACTTACCAGCAAATTAACTTTTTAACAGAGTATCTTTATGAAAACCTTGGCTCTTTGAATCAGATTACTTCAAGAAGTTATTTCTCCTGTTATGTTAGATTGTTTGCAGAGGAGAATACATTAATATTTGCTGTACCCTTAATAGAAGCCAGGTAAGAATTGTGCTGTTTTCCCAACAATTTCTAATAAATGGTCTTTAGAATATAAAAACGGCATAGTATTGTGAACAGTTTTGCATTAACCTCTCTTGATTTCTTTTTCTTTGTAGCTGCCTTACAGCTCCAGGAACTTTTGAAAAATGTAAATCTTCCAGAAGAGTTCATAGTACCATACAACCCACGGATCAGAGCAGGAAAAATACTGGTAAAAATTTATTTTTATAACACTCTCATCAGCATTTACTTTTATCTTTTAGTTTTGGACCTATATAGGTTCATAGATTCATACTAGGCTATCTGCCCTAGGGCATTTATAAGCCTAGCCAGAGTGTGTTTGGCTTTCGCCACCCATTTTAAATTAATTTTGCTATGCCTTTTTTTGAGGTTAGTATACTGTGCCTCTGTCTAACAGTGACACAGAAGTGATAGCCAGGGTAAACCTACGATCTCCCATCCACTCATCAAGATTCCTCTTGAAGAGAGTCAGTGTGGGACTCTGCCTAACCTGGACTGGGATTTTATTCCAGAGTGAAGGAAGCCTCTGGGTTATGAATCTGTCCCTCCAGCATGTCCTATTTATTTCAGTGCTGAGGTTCAAGTCTCTCGAGTGCGTAGCTCGATGGGATTTGGATTTTATGAGGTGCAGCATGTCCATTAATTCCGGGTTGGACATGGCTTTATATGTCAGGCACAGATCGCCTCTGAGCAGGCGGTATGCCACTGAGTAGAGCTGGAGTTTCTTTAACCGGGCAGCATATGGCATCTGTTTGAGCCCTTTGATCCTCTTGGTGAGGTACTTTTGGGGTCTTTCCAGTTGCTGCAGGTGTCTGGTAAGGTACATCCCAAAAGGGGCATTGTACTCAATTATGGGCCTGATGAGGGATGAGTAAAGAGGCATGATGACCTCCCCTGATCTAGATGTGAATCCCTTCATGATTAGGTGGGCTATATAAAATGTTTTTCTAACCACTTTGGCCACGTGGTTGTCAAATGAGAGATTGCTATCAACTTGGGTCCCCAGGTCCCTAATGACTTCTTCTGTACTTAATGGATTACCACCTATGTGGTAATTTGTGGGCACTTTGTTTTTGCCAAAGGGGATGACTATACACTTTTTGGTGTTTAGCTTGAGGCCATGGCTCTGGCACCAGTTGTCTGTTTCTATGAGGCCCTTTTGGAGGATGCTTGTGTCAGCTGGAGAGTTGATTATGGCGCCCAGTTTGCAGTCATCTGCGAACTTGGTCAGCCACAGTCTTTCCATGTTGGCCTGTACCACCGAGAAATATATACCGAACATGAGAGGTCCCAGGACTGAGCCTTGTGGGATGCCACTTGTAACTGGTTTGGAGTCTGACATGGCTCCAGCAATTCTAACCATGTGGGTTCTGTCCTTGAGCCAGTTTGCAACCCATCTAGTGACATAGCATTTTATATTTAAGCTGGTGAGCTTATCTATAATGCCCGAGTGGGGTATTGTATCGAAGGCTTTTGCGAGGTCCAGGTAGGCTGTGTGGACCACCTTCCCCTTGTCAATGGCCTTGGTGACTGTTTCAAAGAAATCGACCAGGTTTAAGAGGCAGGATCTGCCCTTAACAAAGCCAAACTGGGTAGGATCCAGTGTCTGTAGGTCCTCAATATCTTTATTTATGAGGTCCATGATGATCCTTTCCATAGCTTTGCAGACCAAGCTAGTCAGGCTTATGGGGTGATAGTTTCCAGGATCCGTTGAGGCACCACCTTTATGGAGAGGAACCACTGTTGCTGTACACCACTCTTTGGGTACATATCCTGTAGTAAGGCTAAGATTGAACAGTAGTTTTATGTTTGGGTTTAGCTCTTCTTGGAGTTCATGTAGGACGCAGCCTGGGACACCATCTGGTCCCATTGATGCTGTGTTTTTTGCTTTGGAGAGGGCGGCTCTTACCTGAGCATCTGAGATGTCAGGGGGGCAGCACTTTGTTGGGATAGATATTTGCCCTTTTGATGGGAGGGGAGAAGTTTGCACTGAACCTGTCAGCTAGGATGTTGGCAATGTCTGTGGGCTCGGTGTATTTTTTGTCATTTTGGACTAATTCTGATCATATCTGGGAATTCCCACCCAAGTTCCTAACATAACTAAAGAAAGCCTTGTGATTATCCTTAGTGTCCTGTGTAATTTTTCTCTCGAAGCTGGCCTTAGACGATTTTATGAGTGCCCATAGTTTTTTGCTAATACTGATCAGAGATGCCTTCCCTTTTTGGGATTTTGCTCTATCATGTAGTAGCTTCCTCCTTCTATTGTATAGTTTGTTTATGGCTGGGGTCCACCAGACAGGACGTCTGCCTTTGGAGGATTGGGTCTTGGTTTTATTTGGGATTGCATTATCCATGCATTCCTGAAGGTGTTCATAGAATGCGTTTATAAAGGATTCTGCGGTCTGGGCCGTATTTTCCACAGGCCCGGGGGCTTTGAAGGATTCCACCTCAGTTTTGAGGCGTGTGAAATTTGCTTTACAGAAGTTTTTCACTGTGGTTTTCTGGGCAGGGGGTGGGGTTGGGATGTGAATATCAAGTGAGATTAGTTTATGGTCTGATCTTACCAGTGAGGGATACACTTCTGGTCTAGAGCATAGTGTCCCCATGTTGGTGATGATCAGGTCCAGTATGTTTTCCCCTCTTGTGGGAGTGGTAACAAGTTGTTTCATAGCATTTGAGTTTATAAATTCTAGGAAACTTTGGGCTAGGGTGTTGGAGCTAGGGTAATGCTCCCAGTCTATGTTTGGGTAGTTGAAGTCGCCCAATATAATGGTGTTTGGAGAGACCTTCATATTTTCCAGTATTCTCAGGAAGGCCGAGTGGGGTTCCTGTGTTTGGGAGGGTGGTCTGTAGCAGGCTATAAACTGGAAGGCAGTTTTACCCACTGATAGTTGCACATGGATAGTCTCTGATGCTTCGTGCTGTGCCACCAACCTGGAGGTGTGGGTATCTTTGACGAATATTGATACTTCCCCTCCTTTTGTGGTTCGGTCCAAGTTTTGGGGCCAAAAAGCATGGTATGAGGTATAACCTGGTAGTGCTGTGGTGCTCTCGGGAGCCTTGAACCAGGTTTCTGTTACTGCACAGATATCGATGTTCTCCATGCTAGGGAGAGTTTCAAGTGTGTGCATTTTGAGGTTTAGACTTCTAACGTTGAGTAGCATTACTCTTAGTTTCTTATCCTTTGTGATACCTATGGAGGTGGGTTTGTCTTTTGAGCCTTGCTTAAAAAAGGCACTATGGGGGTAGCAAGAGCCTTTGCCAATACCTGAAAGCACAGGGGTGACAGGTGCAAGCCGTCCCTAGTGAAGCATCGTGGCTTGTCGAGCATGTCGTCCCAGGCTGACAGGCATTGGATCCCCTTTGAACGACACCAATACTTAAGCCAATTGTTGAAATTGATCATCTTGTCTTCATATTGTGGCATCATTCTTGGTGAGGGTAAGATGCTACTCAAGGTCAGGGTCATACCGGCCTGGGCTACATGCTCAGAGAGCTCCTCTATGTCTCTTTTCATGTAGTCCAGGGAGGTACGTCTCAGGTCATTCACACCAGCATGGACAATGACTGAGTCATATTTGTACTTGCCTTGGAGTGACTTGAGTGCTTGTGTTATGTGGTGGATCCTAGCGCCCGACAGGCAGCTCACCGTGACCTTCTCCTTGTTCAGCCTGGTGAGAGGGACATCAGTGTGCCTGACGATAGAGTCACCTATTACAAGTGTATCAGGTGTGTTGTTTAGCCTTAAGGGCTGTGACTGCTTGGCACACTGGCTTTGTGAGCTATGTGTTGCACATGTTTTGTTTTGGGGTAGCGGTTGCTTGGGTGTTTGCTTTGGAGGTCTCTGCTGCTTAGGCAGATTTTTATTTAGAGCCTCAGAGTATGTTTTTGTGTGTTTATGTGTTTGGTTTGTTGTCGTGGTAGGTCTATGTGAGACTGGAATTGTAGTGAGTGTGGTCTCCTTCTCCTCCTGACTGGTTACGCCAGTACTGAGTTGAGAGAGCTTAGCCTCCAGTTTGGCTATATGGTTGCATCTCTCACATGTGATGGAATTTGTTGGGAGGATGAGAGGGTTGTCTGTGTACATGAGGCAGTTGTAACATTGCCTCAAGATTCCCAGATTCACCAGCTGGACCGGAGAGGAGATTGACAACTGACCTTTGGTCATGCTAGAATAGTATTGGGAATTCCTTTATAACTGAAAAAAAGGGCCAATGGGGAACAAGGTACTCAAGGGGAGTTTGTGAGGGTATAGTGTCTTTAATTTTTTAGAGCTGACTTATATAATTACTTTAGTGAGCAAGTGCCAGGTAACTTAAATGCAATGAGTTACAGGTAACTTAAATGCAAAAACGACAAACAGTAACTTTCTTCCAAGTGAAACAAGGAAATAAGTACAGTAAGCAATGCAGATATCACTAGGGATCCACAGAAGTGCTAAAAGGCCATGTTTTAGGTGGAATTAGCATTTCAGGGAAATAAACAAACAACAAGCATACAAACAAAGCTAAATTCAGCAGGCCTGGATCTAGTCTATGCTACAGCAAACAAGGTGTACCAATTTCAGTAAGAAACAGAATATGCAGGCACTATAAGCCTTTAACCAAATATTCCCAGCTCAGAAGGGCAGAGTTCAGCCTCTCCTCCCACAAGAGTGCAGACCGCGAGCCTTCTTAATGTAAAATAACTGGCCTGAAGCCCAAGTGCTTAAACCAGAACTAATACACTTTTAGAATAACAGACACTGAGCCCTCAATCAGCAGTTCCCAACTTAGAAGGATGTAAGCTACCTGTCCTGCCACCACAGTGCAGGCCACAAACCTTCCTAATGTAAAACAACGGGTCTGAAGCCCAAGTGCTTAATCCAAAAGACTTAGAAATGATAGCTACACTTTAATCAAGTTACTACCAAGCAGTAATAAATACAACTGAATACTTTAAAGAATGCCTGGATTAGTGCTCAAGTTATACAAACAAAGCTATATTCAGCAGGCCTGGATCTAGTCTATGCTACAGCAAACAAGGTGTACCAATTTCAGTAAGAAGCAGTTCAAATATGCAGGCACTATAAGCCTTTAACCAGAAATTCCCAGCTCAGAAGGACAGAGTCCAGCCTCTCCTCCCACAAGAGTGCAGAACACGAACCCTCCACAAAAGCACCAAACAGGCAAGGAAAATCCACAGGGAGTAAGGCGCCAACACCACTATGAGGCACTCAGTCAATGATGAAAAAACGGTCAGGAAAACAAACTGCACAGGAAAACTGAATTTATTTAACGCCACAACTTATCCACGTTTTCGTCGCCAATGCAACTTCCTCAGATAAAATTCAAATAAGCACATCCACCATTTATATACACTGATTGATTAATTAATTAAATGAATGTTAGTATATTATGGGAACATTCTTAAAGCTGTAACTACACTAACTGTTGTGCTTGGTAAAAACATATGACCATAAATTCTTTAGTAAACAGACAAAACTTGAGCTTATTTAAAAATATACATATAACTTTCTATTTGATCATCATAAAATTCCTTCACATGTTAAAATATTTATAAAAACAATTACCACACCTGTACTAGATGACTGTGCAATAAATAAACATGTTGTTTTACAAAAAATTGCATTTTGTTCATTCCATCAACATTATATAAATGCATTGTATAAAAACTTAACTATACACATAGCAGGTTAATTACAATTGTTCTGCTTTGAGCTTTAGATAAGGCATGATGGAGATAAGGTCATTGAGACCCGGAGGTTTATTGGAGGCTAGTAAAATCTGCCAACATGTCTCCCTATGGGACAATCTAGCTTCCCAATGCCCTCCCCTAATACATTTAGGGACTGTTTCCAACACAAAAAACGTAAAAAAAGCATTTTCACACACAATTGTGTGTCTGTAAAGAGCATTGGTGTTACATTGTTTTTGAATTTCATAGTAGTGTTCGTAAATACGTCTCCTTAACTGCCTTTCGGTCTTGCCAACATAAAATGCTTGGCAAGACCGGCAGACAGCCAAATAAACTATCCCTGTAGAATTGCAGTTATGAAATCTCTGGGCAGTAATCTTTCTATTCCTACTTTCTAGGTAAACATTTTCCTGGTTAATAACATACTTACACTGCCTACAATGCCCGCAGCGAAAGGTACCCTTTCTAAATTGATTAGGGGTGCTAAAACTGATGTTATGTTCTAAAACCCTCTTGATGTTGAATCCTCTTTTGTAAACAAATTTACATGTCAAGTCTTTTAAATTTTTCAGGTCAGTAAGGTCTTTAAACGTGTTCAATTCTTCTTGAATAATATGCCTAATATACCCAACGTCTTCACTATGTTCGGTAACAAATACCAAGTTAGAACCAGATGCAGTAAAAGTGGAGTGAGGGCTTTCTACAATTGCATCATTATGTCCCTTTCCTAAAATAGGGGAAAATCTAGTATCCCTAGCTAAACAAACCTCCTCACGAACCGATTTAATCAAGGAAATGGGGTATCCCCTATCCAAAAATAAAGAACACAATTTCTCCCCTTCTTTGTGAAAAATATGGTCATCTGATGTCATACGTGAGACCCTCACAAATTGACCCTTGATTATGGACTTTTTTTGAAATTTGGGATGTGAGCTGAGGTAATGCAGGTAGCTGTTAGAAAATGACGGCTTCCTGTATATACAAGAACTAAAACCGTCAGTATTTTTATAAAGGGTAACATCTAAATAATTAACTTGGTTTACCGAGATGTCATATGTAAATTTCAAAAATTCAGTTGTTGAATGTAGATAGGTTACAAATTCTTCTATACAATGCCTTGGTCCTGTCCAAAAAATACAGATATCATCCAGAAACCGGGTATAATGAATCCAATGTTTAGAAAATTCACTGGGGAATATATACTTTTTCTCCCATACTGACAAAACAATGTCAGCATAGGTCGGGGCACAGTTAGCTCCCATGGAGACTCCAGATATTTGCTGAAAGTATTCCCCACAAAAATAAACGTAATTATTGCTAAGGACCAGCTCTAATAAATGTAGGACCAATATTACATCATTGCTAGTAACTCCTTCACATTCCCAAAGAGCCTCCTCCATCCAGGCCAACCCAATTGCATGTGGGATTACTGAAAATAGATCTACCACGTCTATGGTTACAAACAATAGGTTAGACCTATAAAGCTCGTTAGTAATCCCTCGCAAAAATTCCCAGGAGTCCTTAAGTAAATGTTGTTGTTTACCCCACAACTGTTTTAACTTCCAATCCAGAAATTTGGAAAGGTTGTGGGTTTTGGACCCCTGGGCAGCCACGATTGGTCTAAGGGGAGGGTCTACAACGTTTTTGTGAATTTTAGGCACCCCAAAAATGGTTGGTACTTTGGGGTGTGAATTATTCAAAAAAGGTATAAAGATCTATTTCAATAACTTCCTGGTCCAAAAGATCTTGAATAGCCAAGTCTATTTTTTTGTATGACATATGGACCTCGTTTAAGGAGGCGATAGTGTATTTATCCGTGTCATGTAATAGATTATACATTTTGGCCTCATACATTAATTGGTCCATGATGACCGTGCCACCCCCCTTGTCAGGTTCCATAACCCTGACAGAGGGGTCAATACTGAGTTCGGTCAACAGAATACTCTCAGCCTGGTTGAGATTAGAATTATATTTGGACTTCCCTACCCTACTCCGTATCAAATGTACAATCCGGTTTTCCAAATTACTGATTTGCGGGTGCAAGGGAGGGTTGTAAGTACTAGACTTTTTAAGCATTAAGCATGGGCCCATCATAGTGGATCCAAGCATATGCTGAAGATTGAGCTTACGCATAAAGAGTTTAACATCAAGAATGGTGTTAACAATACTACTACTCTTACTAGGCACAAACTTAAAACCTTTGGTAAACAAAGAAAACCATGTATCAGTAATGACCGCATCACTATAATTGTAAATGTGATACCCATTCAACGTATGTCTGGAATAATTGGCTATAGCAATTACCTCAATGGTCTTAGTTGCTACCTTTCCTGTTGTTAATCCCTTCTCCACCCCCTGTTTTTGGCTCCCCCCGCCTGCCGTGGGGAACGTGCTCCCGGATAATGTTGCTGCACCTGTTGGTTGTGAGATTGTTGGCGAAGGCATTCTGATCTCCTGGGTAAAAAATCAGTGTCAGAACTAGCCTCGTCATCAAGATGATGATGCTGTGGTAAAGGAGAGGCATACTCATGTACAGGGGACTGTAAAACATGTGGATTGGAAGTATCCCTAGAACCTTGCTGGAATGGAATACCATTCCTATAATTGGGTGGATTGGGGTACTGCCTACCTTCCTGATATTCCTTAATGTCCCTGTTGAGTTTCCTGTATTTTCGATTTAATACTATGTTGCATTGTTGGTCTATTTGTTTCCTCAAGTCATAATATTTTTGCTTTTCACAGTCAATAGTAAACCTTAAATCAGTAGTAACAGTTTCATTCAGCTTAAAAATTTCCTGTTGTAAGGTTTTAATTTCACCATCATTTCTTTTAATTATAGCTCTAACAATGCCAAATCCACACTCATCAAATATCTTAACCAGTTCAGTGTGGAAATCACTCCCACTGATAACATTATTCGGGTATTTATGTACCCGCAACCCTTTGGGCACAATTTGCTTTTTAAGACATTCATGCAAGTAAAGATTATCAAGTTCCAAAGTCTTATACCTGTAAAGCTTCTGTTCAAATGTCCGCATATTGTCAGCAAAAGAAAAGGTGGCATGTGAATTACCATCATTATTTTCGTTAAACTGAAATACGGGTTTGTGTTGTACCCAGTCAGAAAATGTAGAGCCTGCGTTAAACCCAGCGCCATGTTCATTGTGCCCAGTATCAATACCGGCGTTTTCAATGTTCTCCCTGAGGGCAGCGGGAGTTTTCAAAAAGTTAAATGTTTCCATTTCTTCTGAAACATCCGATTTCCGTCCCGTACCTTTAGAATGTCCTTGCAAGAAAGAACCCGTGGTTTTTAAATGAAGAAATTTAAGTAATTCCCGTTGTTCAGCCAGAACCGACTGTAGTCCTTGGTGTACCAATTTCAGTAAGAAGCAGTTCAAATATGCAGGCACTATAAGCCTTTAACCAGAAATTCCCATCTCAGAAGGACAGAGTCCAGCCTCTCCTCCCACAAGAGTGCAGAACACAAACCCTCTTAATGTAAAATAACTGGCCTCAAGCCCAAGTGCTTAAACCAGAATTAATACACTTTTAGAATAACAGACACTGAGCCCTCAATCAGCAGTTCCCAACTTAGAAGGATGTAAGCTACCTTTTCTGCCTCTACAGTGCAGACCACAAACCTTCTTAATGTAAAACTGGTCTGAAGCCCAGGTGCTTAAACCAAAAGGCTTAGAATGAGTTACACCAAGCAGTAATACATACCATTGAGTACTTTTAAGATGACGCAAAAGCAAAATAAAGTAGGAAAAAACATAAATACAGTAAAAACAGATACATTTTTTTTTGTGGAAAGAGAGAAAGGAAAGAGAGAAAGGAGTAGCAGAAACTAAACTGATTGGCCTTCTCAAATGCTCTCCCTGTACTGGGTAGAATGAGGTAATGACACTAAACTGGGAGGAGGGTCCCAGATCAAATTTACACTAGGGGCGGGCAACTGCAAAGCCACCAACTATAAAAACACTATGCCAACAAGGAGGGAGGGTGGGAAACAAACTGCAGAAATGTTACTCAAAGCTGAAAAGCAGCAGTGAGCCTTTAAATGAAAGTTTTAAACAGCTAAAGGAGCCACTAGAAAAAAGAGTTTAACTGCAACAAGTTATCATAAACAAACAACCCAACAGATGCTTAATAAGAGTGGACAATTTCCAGTTAATACCTCAAACACAGTGAAACTAGCTAGAAAAAATATACAGTACACAAAGTGCTATAAATAACAAAGAAATAAAGAACAAAATAAACAAAAAACAGGATACTTAATGTTATATATTATAGCTCCGAGTTTGCTGAGTGTTCTTCCTTCGATTAGCTCGGTGTAAAATGGCAGAACACTCACAACTGAGCTTCTTAGGTAACAGAAAGTTGAAACCTGAGACAGCTTTTAAGAAAGAAATCTCAAAAGAACCAATGAGGTGCTTAGTCTAAGCTGTAGTCCAGGAGACCTCAGTCAGCCAATGACCTCAAACAATTCTCTCTCACTGAAATGCCTGACGGCTTTGGCTAAAACAAGATGTCCCTGAATTATGTGCTCAGACACACAGCCTCCACAAACACTAGGCCCAAATACAAGCCTGAATATGGAAATGCTACAAATATCCCCACTACTTAGAACAAACTGCAGAAATGTTACTCACAGCTGAAAAGCAGCAGTGAGCCTTTAAATGAAAGTTTTAAACAGCTAAAGGAGCCACTAGAAAAAAGAGTTTAACTGCAACAAGTTATCATAAACAAACAACCCAACAGATGCTTAATAAGAGTGGACAATTTCCAGTTAATACCTCACACACAGTGAAACTAGCTATTAAAAAATACACAGTACACAACGTGCTATAAATAACAAAGAAATAAAGAACAAAATAAACAAAAAACAGGATACTTAATGTTATATATTATAGCTCCGAGTTTGCTGAGTGTCCTTCCTTCGATATTAAACAGTTTTCCCCATGTATTATTTATTCCTGGTACTGTTATTGTGTGGTATACTTACTTTGTCCAGAAATGTGCAAACTCCTACACACAGTGATGTTAGGCTGCTGTTTTTTCTCTTAATGTTATGTGGTATTGAAGTATTATAGTATGCATCTAAGTATTCAAACAGGTTTGCTTCACAAAATCCTATGTCAGAAAAACAATGCAATAAATGATGCAACACAGTGTGGCAGTGAGTGCAGAGGATCAAGGCTTTGAAATGTTAATGAATTGCTTCTTGTAGTACAGAGTTTGATTCTTTCAGCCTCCATTTGCTGTGACTTTGAACAAGTCATTTAATCAGACAGTGCTCTTGGGGAAATTGGACTAGGTCCTCAGTGGTCTCCTGGACCATGTGGCAAGGAATTACCCATGAATAGACTGGCAACTGACAACTAGGTCAGCAGTGCTGAATGGCACATGCCAGCAATAACGTCACTTGTAGTAAGCATGAGGGGAATGTGACTGATTATTATCCTTTACATAGTTGGATTCTTAAATATAGTAAACTCTCAGTTAACCAGCGCCCATGGAGATTGGTGAATGCTGGATAACTGTAGTTTCTGGTTGCTTGAGAGTTGCTATTAAAAATAGGCCTCACTAATACTGTACCCTATACTATTTGTTTCATTTGACTTGTTCTCAGGTTGGAGAGAGAGGCAATTTATTCCTATCTTCCTTTTTAAAACTTTAAAACTCTAAAACCATAAGGTATGTTTCTGTGAGTGGAAAACAGAAAGTGCAACACATGAAAACTGTACTGTATTTCTTCAATTTTCTTTTTTGCCTGTTGCTTGAGAGTGTGGGTTGCTTGAGTTATGGTTAACTGAGAGTTTACTGTAAAGCTGCAATGTTAGGAAGGGAATCAATTGTATCTAGGGTATATGAGAAAAAGAATATTCCCAAGTAGTACACTTGGGAGGGGGTTCAAATAGTTTAAGATGTAATGAAAGGAAAAAGAAAATAATAAAAATAGAAAGAAATGCATAGGAAAGTGCTTGATAAAAAGTGATAAAGTAGTGGAGTGGAAGAGAAAAGGAGAAGCCAGGGGGAAGAGGAAGGGATAGTCGTGGTCAGGACAGTGCTTTGGGAACTTACTTCAGTGAAAACAAAGATGAACAGGAAGAGTAAGATAATTAGTCTATAATTATAGCAGAACAAAATATGAGAGAAGGGCTTCTGAGCCACTTCAAAGATGCACTGATAATGTGTCACTAATATGAAGAAAGACATTATGGAGCTCTTGGACTGGGTGTCTCAGGCAGGTAAGAGTCTAGCATTGAACAGCATTTTATCTTCACTGAGGATGATGCCAAAATATAAACAAAAGATGACTGATTTTAACAATTGGTTGAGTTTCTGATGTCATTTTAAGGGGATCTAATATTTGACAGCTTAGGAGGAAATGGTTAAAAGACCCTGTTGCTTTGCCAGGGAGGGTTCATACTTGTCTCCACTAGGCTTTTGAATACTGGCTAACCTCACAGAACCTTTTCTAGGCAACATCACATTGACAAACCTACCCATATAGCTAAATCAACAGAACCTTAAGGTGTTACTGCTGAATGCTAGGGCTAAACAAAACAAAAAAATACACTCCCTCCAAGCCCTCTTCACCCTCGAGAATATACCAAGACACGATTTAAAGCCACAATGAATACAATGACATTGCAAGGTTTCAGTGCCTTCCACACTTATAGACTAGTAGCTGTACAGACAAGGGTTAAAGGTGGAGGTGTCTTGATATACACCAATAACAAACATACCTGTAATTTGGTTAAACAGGATGATGTGCAGGAGTTTTTCCATATGAAGATCACTATAGAGAAAATCCCATATCATATCCTAGATAGCTATGGTTCACCCTTCATGTCCCATGAAACTCACAGTGCATACTTAGACCTTCTGGAGATACTTGCTGTCCAACCAAACACCCTACATATGGGGGAATTTAATTCTCTCTCTATAGAATGAAATCCTACACGGTCTCAAAACAGCAGGCACAGAGTTTTCTGAACTTTGAAAATGTAAACACTCTTGGCTGGTTAGTGCATTTATTCACTAGAGGCTCCAGCATGCTAGGCCATGTACTTACAAATATAGGAGAATACTGCACCCCCCCCCCCCAAGTGTAGCATCCTTCCTGGTAAAGTCCTACCATAAAAATGCCTCCTTTGAAATCAAAATCAACTCAGTAACCACAGTAAACCCAGTGACAGTTAGGAACTACTCAAAGGCAAGCTACCTTTTGTTAAGCAATAGTTTATCAAAATTCAATGCCCCTCCAAACCGAGAGAACAGAACAGCCTATGCAAAATTCTTCACAGAATCCCTGTACAACCATGTCAATGGCTGCATAGAGGCTGCTGTACCTACCAGAAGTAAAACCAAAAGTAACTCCAAAAACAGACCGTCCTGGTAGCATCTCAAATTAAACAGGATCTCCAACAAAAGAAAAAACAAAGCATGGCTAAAATCATGAAGTGCAACTCCCATATGGATAAGAACTCTCCCATCAAACTAAGCTGGCAACTAAGAGGACTAATTAAGTCCAATAATGCAGATTTCTAGGTTAAGATAGCCTCCCAGGCAAAAGAGAGCCATAAAGCCTTCTCAAATTAGGTTAGAAACCTCAAAGGCAGCACACAGCAGTATGCTGAATTGATGGTTAATGGTGCCACATTCACTGAGCCGAGTGATACAGTGAATCTGTTGGATGACAAATTCAGTTCCAACTTTACCCCACTGTCATCTCTAGCCACTCCCCAAGAAATAGCCTTAAACATCAACCCTCCACCTCTAAATAGAGAACATGTCCTGGCAGTACCCACTAAGGCCAAGAACACAGCTTCAATGGGCCCTGATAATATTCCAGGATGTCTGTTGAATAGTCTAAAATATGACGTATAAGGGACACTGGAGTCACTATTTAACTATAGTCTCAAAACAGGCTTTGTGCCACAAGAATGGAGGACTGTAATGGTCATCCCCCTTCATAAGGGTGGACCATCAATAGACCTCTAAACTACAGACCCATTAGTCTGACTAGCCTTATTTGCAAAGTCATGGAAATAATTATGATGGAAATAATCAACAAAGGCAAATCCATCTCAGTTTGGCTTTGTCAAAGGAAGGTCATGCCTACTGAACCTGCTGGAGTTCTCTGAAAAGTCACCGAGGCAATTGATGTACATAAGGTCGTGCACACTGCCTGCCTTGATCTGGTTAAGGCATTTGGTAGGATACCACACTTGGGCATGGTTAACAAACTTGTGGAATTAGGCATAACCCCCTATATAATGTGATGAATATCGAGCTGGCTCATGGATAGGGCACAGGAGATTAGGGTAGGTGAAACCATCAGTGTAAAGAGGCTGATCACCAGTGGAGTTCCTCATGGCTCCATACTGAGCCTGCTGGCTTTGACATCTACTTCTTGGAAGTCAAAGCCAATATCAAAGGCCTCTGGCTGACCAAGTTCACAGATGATTGCAAACTGGAAGCAGTCACAGAATCCCCACAAGATGCATACACCCTACAGGAGGGTCTAACACAGACACATAACTGTTGCTAAAGTCACAACTTAAAATTCAGTGCCAAGAAATGCAGTTTAGTACCTTTTGGGAAGTCAGCCACCCCGAGAAACTAAGTAACAGTATGGTATTTAGGTCTAGGGAAGTCATCATACATCTGCAATCCCATCATAGACTATAATGCCCCCTTCAGTATGTACTTGACCAGACACGCAGTAACTGGAATGTCAACAAAGGTTCCTTAAAAAAAGAATACAAGGCATAAAGATGATGTCCTCTGTGGATCATTTCAAAGCCTTATCTCTAAACTCAGTCTCATACAGACTACTGAGAGACAATCTATGCCTGGTTTATAAGGCATCCTTTGACCCTGCTCTGATGAGCCTTTTGCACATCTGCAAAGCAAACAGCATCAGATATCCAAAGACCTATATTTTGCTTGAAACATAAATAGGACATGTTGGAGAGACAGGTATGTATCTCAGAGAATTCCCATTCTGTGGAAAAGATTCCCCATCCATGTGAAACAAAGTCCCCAGAACCCTATTTAAGTGTAACTTAGACCATTGTACGAAAAATCGAAAAGTCACCCCTGGTCTGGCACCTATGTTTCTTATGGACAGAGGCAGTCAGTAAATCATGTTATAATCAACAATTGCCCCTATATAAATGTTTAAAAGATATAACTTGTGGGACAAATTTGAGTTGCACAGCTAGGCTTATAAAGGCCGTAGTGGTCATTAGCTTAGTATACACCTATGAACCTATAAAAATATAAAATCACAGGATTTACAAATACATGTACATGCTAGGTAGGGTTTACCTATAAATAGTCGCATGATGTACATGCGAACAACATATATGTGAAAACAAATAAGGACACACTCACAATAGCGGCATACAAATCAGTGAACACATAGTGTCGAACTGACCTGCATAACACAACCATTACCCATACAGACCGAAATTCCCTACCGCTCTGGACCCAGGAACAAGTGCTACCATGGGTCCCAAGGGGGGTGCAGGTCCAGTATTTAGAGAGGTGGCATCGGATTTTGATGTGTCAACTGACAACATTCTGAATAGTCGACGTTTCATCCCACAATGTTATTTATCGCTATTCTGACCATTCAACATATTTGTGTTTGTTATTTTCATGGTAAACCACTAGGTAGGTCTACTGTTCTACTGTGTGGAATACATAAGTCAAAACGATTCTCCTAGTTCATTAACATTTGGCTCAAAACTGAAAGTAGGCTCATTCTTCATGTCCATCTGGGATATGTCCATGTGGGAATTGTGTACAGCTGGATTCATAGAAGGCTTTTTATGTACCATGGTATAAATGTAAATTTAAGTATTTTTTACTTGCATTGTAAAGAATATAGCCTACCTTGCAGTTTCCTCATGAATATTTATTCTATGTTGGAAGAGTCATCTAGATCAGATAGAAGAACTGATTTATGAACAATGCCGAAATGTTAAATTAAGTGTTAAATCAAGATATATGGTGACATTTAAAACAACACTTCGGGCTGGTTGTAACAACAACAACAAACGTCCAGGTATAAGCCAACATGTTTTAAAACAACAATTCTATCAGTAACACCAAAGAAAGCACTCTAGCGCCTCGGCTTAACACAAGCCTTCAAGGAGTGACATGTCTGCTCAGTTTGGGATAATCATGAATTTAAATTCATTATGCATGATCCTCTTTAATATCATTAGGGGGTGATGATATTAACAATAATTAGTTCTGGTGGAGGCTATGTTGTATGCCAGCTTATATCACTGCACATTCCTGGCCTTAACACAGAGCTCTCTGTTATTTATCTTCCCAACAGATAATGTTTAGTTGTCTTAATTATTTGCTTACTTTATTGATGCATCTGTTTAAAGTTTCTACGCTGCACTGTTACTCTGAAAGATGAAGAAGAATTAAAATCTTTACTTGATGATAAAGTTGTTTGGTACTTTAACTTGCTGTTTTAATTTTTAGTAGTTTGGTTTTTAGAAAGATTGTGATTAGTTTTACTTTTTCCAAACAAGTTTAAAGATAAACTTACTGTATTTGACATACATATAGCTTCATAAAGCAGTACATTACTGAAATATTTGAATCACTGCTTAAGCCTAGAATATTACTGAGTCTAGACATTCAACAAAGCTATTAGGCTTTTCAAAGCCATAGAGCATGGAACACACTAATGAGAATAACTTACTTTGTATTTTCAAGAACTGTCATACTTATTGCTTTAACTACACCTAAATCAATGGAATCAAACTGAGCTATTTCTGAACATCTTATTTACAAATATCTAAAACTTAGCACTGCTGTAATTTGTACCCACCTCACATCAACAATAGCATGTTATATCAGTAATACCAATCATTTTGATTGAAGAGTCATAAATGTGTCATTATGTGAGATTTAATACCCAGTAGAGTACAAATACAAAAAGCCTCCTTATGTACGTATGTATTTACTTGCTAAATGGGTGAGTGAACTGGTCCAATGGCACTTTGAACCACACCAGAAGGTATGGATATGAATTAATACACACATCAGGTGAAATTAATAGTGGTCCCAGATGATTGTCATTGTTGATATGACACCCCAACTCCCACATGTAAGTGGAAATATACATTACATTGTCACAGGAAATATACAAGTTCAGAAATATAAAAGTATGTGTGATGCAGAGTAATGTATGTGTGATGCAGAGTAATGTAAATATGAGCCATTTGCACAGCAGGAAAAATACAGTGTAAGAATTACAGTAAGATTTATATAATTTAGCTATACAGCCATGATTTTAATGATTGTAGTGAAATCAACTAACTTAAACAATATAAATAATCAAAAACTTTAATAAAATAGATACAACCAGTAAGCGCTTTCATTCACAAGGAACGTCTTCAGACCTGATTATAAAACAGAAAACACCTCATTTAAATACTAATATCAATCACATGACACTTCAATGTTTTAACCCTTTCTTGTTAAGAACCACTTTAAAATTTTCGCTATCCTTCATACCTGGATCTGCACCCGTATTCAGCCTTACTTGCTAGCAGTATTCTTTCCAATTTAAGTCATCTTCTGCATCCCATCTCTCACCATAATTAGAAACTTGATCAATTATTGAAAATTTAAAATCTGCTTTGGCATTCTGGTGACATGCTACTGCATGTATTTTTATTTTATTTTTTTAACATTTGTAAACCAGGAAAGTTCGACTTGGAACAAAGCCAATTTTCAGCAGAGGACCAGGGAGAAAATTTCCAGATGTATGTCTTTGTAATGTGGGAGGAAACTGGAGCACCCGGAGGAAACCCACACAAATGCAGGGAAGACATGCAGACTCTGCACAGAAGGCTCCCCAACTAAGAACCGAACCGGAGAACCTCTTGCTGTGAGGTGACAATGCTACTGCCGCACCACTGCGCCATCTTGCCAAAGCATTAGTTAAATCAAATTTCTCAACTGCTCTCAAATGCTCATAAATCCTATAATGAAAATTCCACACAGTTCTACCTATGTAAAATGTCTGACATAAATTGCATAAAAGTACATAAACCACAAATTTAGACTTACAGTTGTAAATTCCTAACAACTTAACAGTGTAATCTCTAGCACTTATATAAACATTGGTTCCTTCCATAATATACTTACAATAGTTACACATATTACATTTAACCATACCTGCATTACTATTTATGTTCACATTCCTTTGATTTGCATGAAAATAATCTTTTAAACTATACCCTCTTTTAGTTACAAAAATGGGCTTTTCCCCTACTAGCTTGCTAGTATCCTGGAAATTCTTTAAAAACTTCTAATTATTATTAATAATCATTTTTATACTATTCTCATCTACTGAATTTTCTAAAATACATGCTAAACTAAAATCAGTGGGAATCTTATTTGTGTTTAAACTATTAGAACACTCCAAATTCCTCTTAGCTATTGTTTTACCCACAGCTTCATCCATCAAATAGCTAGGATAACCTTTCCTTTGAAACTTATTTTTCAAAGCCTCACATTCTTCTATAAAGAAACTATCTTCATCTGTAAGCTTATTAATCCTATCAAATTGGCTATTTACTATGTTATTTTTCAGCCTAACATCATGCATACTGCTGTAATACAAGTAGCTATTACTTTGGACCACCTTTTTATAAATATTTATCATAATTCTATCAGTTTTTTTGTATACGGTGAGATCCAGGTAATATATACATAATTTGTTCCTATTAAAAGTAAACTTTAAAAAATCTGAGACAGAATTTAAATATTTAAAAAATTCCAGTCAACCCAGTTTCAGATTCATTCCATAACATAAACAAATCATCTATAAAATGCTTATAAAAATAATATTGCTGCCCCCATAGCTACACCTTTCTTTTTCTTATACATCATATTTTCAAACACAAAATAATTATATTACAAGTTTATATCCAATATTTCTGAAAATAAATCCACTTCATCTACAGAAAAAAATGTCAAACCTGTCAAAACTTCATTTACCCTTTCTATCCCTTCATCATTCGGAATTACGATATGTAATGAAACCACATCAGTAGTTACTAACCATACATCCTTTCCAAGTGTAGTTCCTTTAATACATTTCATAAAATCAAAATACTCTTTTATATACGATTCAGCTGTTACTACAGCTTTCTGCAAACATTTGTCTATAAAAATAACCATGGACTCGGTTTTATTTCCACTATTTGCTGCAACAGGCCTAAAAACAGGCTTATCTATATTTTTATGAATTTTAGGGAGGTCAAAAACCTCCACAATCTTGATTTATTAATATTAAAATATTCAGCCAATTCAATTAATCCTGCCTTCTACTACTCATTCTTCAATGAGAGAATCAATAAAAGTTTAAGAGTGTCTTATTTCTGCCAAACTCACCCCAACATAGTAATTTTCATCACTAAAACTTAACAATGCTATAATTTGCACCTACCTCACATCAGTAACAGAGATGTTATATCAATAATACCAGTCATTCCGTTTGAAGAGTCATAACTGTATCATTATGTGAGATTTAAAAGCCAGTGGAGTACAAATTCAAAAAGTCTCCTTATCTACGTATGTATTTACTTGCTAAATGGGTGAGTGAACTGGTCCAGTGAACTGGTCCAAAGGCACTTTGAACCACACCAGAAGGTATGAGTATGAATTAATACACGTATCAGGCAAAAGTAATAGTGGTCCCAGATGATTGTCACTGTTGATATGACACCCCGACCCCCACGTGTAAGTAGAAATGTATATTACATAGTCACACGAAGTACACAAGTTTAGAAACAGAGAAGTAACAGAGTAATGTAAATTTGAGCCATTTATACAGCAGGAAAAAAACACAGTGTAAGAATTCCAATGAGATTTATGTAATTTAGCTATACAACCATGATTTTAATGATTACAGTGAAATCAACTAACAAACAATGTCACAGATACTTTTACTAAGTATAGTTTGAGGCACGCTGTTAAAAATGTCACTAAACGTAACTCTGTAACTGGTTAACATTTTCTACTTCACTGGATAATTGCAAAAACCTAGTAAACTCATGGTCCTTACAGTTTCTCATTAATACCACTGTCAGTTCCACCTTTACAGAAAAAAAAACTCTGCCACCTTATTCCATTGTAAGTTTTAGATTTTGATCAGAAATTTTTAGAAATTATCAATGACTTCTTACAAAACTTTCCCTTACTGATTACAGTAATGAACATAACCAACATTAATATACTTTTTAAAAATTATTTTATCTTTGCACAAAAAAATTCAGTAACAGCTAGGTATATAAAGCATAACCTTGAAACTGGTTGCATGACCATACCTCTCAATTGTCCAGTTTTTTCCACCATGTCTAGATTTTTGCCTCTTATTTTTGGTCTGTTCTTCATAAAATTTGTAGTTTTCTGAAAAATCACTGGGATAAATAATGACAAATATTTCAGTTCCAGACTTCATATCCTTCAGAAACTGGATGCTAATGCAAAACCTGTTATTATAGCAACTTTCTAAGTTTATAAGAACAATATTTAAAATGTGTCCATATTTTGTGGCCTTTGTCTCCCTGTTATTTTTGTCTTTGTCCAGATTTCTTGCACAAATAAGTTGAGAGGTATGTGCATGACTAAGTGAAAAAAATCATTAACAGAAAAAGAACAGCAATGGAAGACTTTTAAAAATCCTCATGTCACATTCTAATAGGATTGCTTGTTGTAAAGCTCAAAAAGGAAAGTAAGAGAACTGTTCATCAAGCAAAACGTCACTTACCTTAATCAGCACTAAACTAAATTTCTGAAAAAAAATAAAAGGATTTTGTTAAGGAATAAGTCAGTCTTCTAAGAAGAACCAAGTCTCCACTCTCTATTTCTACCACTGAATCTGTGTTGTTTGTTAAATACCTTACATTCCCTACAACATTCTCGGGCTTACTCTTCTTTACAACTTTTCCCATCTTTGACTTTTTTAACTCCTGTCTCTCCTATTCCTTCACAAAGCTAAACCTTTCAAGAAGAGAATGTGTGGCAGGAAATAAAGCTACCTTTTTATGCTTTAAGAGGAGAAGAAGGCTTTTCATCAAAATTCCTACAAAACATTGACACTTCTTTTGCTGTAATAAAGCTATCATTATTGACAGGCACTGTCACTTACTACTAGAACACAGTGGCAAATTCTCCTCTTCTCTAGCAAGGGGGCCTATTCTTTCTGTCTTCATCCTACCATATTCCCTTATTTTCCCTTTCTGTAAGGTACATAAAGGAGCAGGACTTTACTGTATTTGAATCTCCTTCATTCTTTGCAGCATAGCTTCAAAAAACAAAATACTACTTTGAACTCTAAACTCTTTCTCACCAAAGAGACACTCAGTAACATAGATCCTGGAATATCTACTGGAACAGTCTTTGTAAACTTAACAAAAGTCTTTGTTTTAGTACGTCATCTTTTAAAAGAATCAGTATGTGTTCATAGGTTCATAGGTTGGTACTAGGCTATCAGCCCTAGGGCCTATACAAGCCTAGCCATAACAATTCCCTGGATATTTCTTCCCACAATATTTACTTCTCTGGACCCCTGTCTAGCAGGGTGACTGCCATGATCCCCGGGGTGAATTTCCTATCTCCCATCCAGTCATCAAGGTTCCTTTTGAAGAGGGCTAAGGAGGCGCTCTGCTTGACATGTATGGGAAGTCTATTCCAGAGTATGGGGAGTCTCTGGGTCAGGAACCTATCCCTCTCAGCATGTTTCGTTCATTGTGATGACAAAGTTTAGATCCCTGGAGCATGTGGCTCTGAGGGATTGGGATTTCTTTAAGTGGAGCATGTCCAACAGCTCAGGGTTTGTTAAGCAGAGATCGCCTCTAAGTAGACGATATGTCACAGAGTATAGCTGGAGTTTTTTTAGACGGTCAGCATATGGCATCTGCTTTAGGCCTGTAATTCTTTTAGTGAGGTATTTCTGTGGCCTTGCCAGCTGTTGCAGATGTCTTGTGAGGTACATGCCAAAAGGGGCATTATTCTCTATAATGGGTCTAATGAGGGATGAGTACAGTGGGACAATGACCTCTTTTTTTCTCGATGAAAAGCTCTTAGTGATGAGGTGTGCCACATAGAAGCATTTCCTGACTGTTGTGGCGATGTGGTTATCGAAAGTGAGACCACTGTCCACCTGTGTCCCTAAGTCTCTCCTTACACTTTTGATGTTTAGTGTACTGCCACCTATGTGGTAATTCATGGGTACATGTTTTTTTCCAAAGGGGATAACTATACATTTCTTGGCATTAAGCTTGAGCCCATGGCTCTGGCACCAGGCATCTGTTTCTGTAAGGCCCTTTTATAAAATATCCGTATCATTTGGGGATTCAGTAATGGCTCCCAGTTTGCAGTCATCTGCGAACTTTGTTAGCCAGAGTCCCTTAGTGTTGGCCTGTACTTCAGAGAAATAGATGCCAAACAAGAGTGGTCCCAGGACTGAACCCTGAGGTACTCCAGTTGTCACTTGTCTGGAGCTGGATTTGGAGTCGGCTACTTTTACAGTCTGGGTTCTGTCAGTAAGCCAGTTGGCAACCCATTGAGTGACATAGGGATTTATGCCCAGCTTAGTAAGTTTATCTATGATTCCAGAGTGGGGGATGATGTCGAAGGCCTTGGTGAGGTCCAGATAGGCTGTGTGGACCGCCTTACCCTCGTCCACAGCTCTGGAGACTGATTCGAAGAAGTCAGTCATGTTCAAGAGACAAGATCGGCCCTTCACAAACCCAAACTGGGTGGGGTCCAGTGTTTGAAGGTTGCCAATGTCTTTGTTTATAAGTTCCATGATAATGCGTTCCATGCCCTTGCAGATCAGGCTCATCAGACTAATGGGACGGTAGTTCCCGGGATCCAAGGTGGATCCCCAGTTGTGGAGTGGGATAACTGTAGCTGTGCGCCACTCAGTTGAACTATCATCTTTATGTCTTTACTGGATGCAGGGTTATCATAGTCAACAACCATTTACATTTAGAGTGCAGAATGTTCTATGTCATGGGGGATCTATACCTGATCCCCTTCTACTGACAACTGACTCTTTAAGGATCTCACTCCCTAACATACCTGAATTATTTTATGCTGATTATATTGTTGTTTGGAGTTCTAACATGTGTGTCATGTCTTCTCACTAAAAACTTATTTAAGGACAATTGACTCTGGTTCAACACTGCATCTGTTTAGCGTTAAATTTCAATAAAATGTGATGATATCTGGCATAGTCAAATCATCAACTCAAGTCACCCAAACATGCTGTCTTTCCTTACTGTTAGATGGTACTTTACATTCTCTTCAGCATTTTCAATACCTCAAGTTCAGTACTGATCAGCAATGTACTTTCTCCTCAAACTTTAGTTATGTTCATAGATTCATAGCTATTTGCTAGTCACACAGTTAAAATGACCATTAAGTAACCTTGCGAAGCAACTCAAAAGTCTTGTAAATGCTTTTGCATGTGGTAGCTTTCTCTAGTAATGGAGGCTGTACTGCATACACCACTGGTCAATTTGCAATTACCCATCTGGTCATCAAGACTAGACTTAAAGATGGCTAAGATGTTGCATTGTTTTATACACAAGGGAATCTTATTTCATAGCTAAGGGGTTTGTTGGGTATGGAAACCATCATGCCAGCAAGCCATTATTATATGTTAATGAAGACTTGAGATCCTTAGTGCAAGTATGTTTCACTACCAGTTTTTCACATGTGAAGTGAATTTAGTAGGACAGGGTCTTTTATGGCATGACAGGTGAAGTGGCTTTAGTAGGACAGGGTCTTTCACAGCATGCATAGGTGAAGTGGATTTAGTAGGACAGGGTCTTTTATGGCTTGGAAGGCTAAGTAAAGTTTACCATGTAGATGCTTGTATGAAATGGAGTACCATTAGAGGGCTTTTACTCTGTTTGTAGCTTAAGGAGCTCAGTCATGTGATTCCTTTAGCTGAAAATCTTTGAAACCTTTCAGATTAGGTGGATTTTTTGGCGAGGCACATGGAGAAAGAGGACTTGTTCTTAGCAAACAGTAAAGAACATTCTGATCATCAGCCACAAAATTTCTCACCTGTTAACAGCTGAGATAAGACATACTATAGCAACTGACCTCCTTCTACCTAGCCTGGAATACAGACTCACTTTTTTCATCAGGTTCCTCAATTAACTGCCCGAGATGTCAAAACACTGCTGAACAAAATGTGTATATTTGTCGTTATTTCATCTTAGATGGAGTAGAACTGTTCCACACCTTGCAAACTTGTGAAAGCAAGAAAAAAAATTTCTAATTACATTGCAAACAAGGCAATCATCCTTTTTATTGTTATACAAAACTATACATCCTAAGTAATATCTTTGAAAGTTAACCTTGTACCATAGTGGTCCCCAACCTTTTTTGCACCAAGGACTGGTTTCACGTAAGGCAATTTTCACAGACCAGCCATCGCCCTCACATAAAAATAAAGCATAATAAAGTCTGTTCCTAATATCTGTGGTTCTGTCCTGATTTATTGTGTAAGAGGTCGAGAGGTATGGTTGAGAGGTATGCAAACCTAATGGAAACCTTTTACTGAATCTAGCAACTTTCTATGTTTATAAGAGCAATATTTAAAATCTGTCCCTATTATTTGTGGGTCTGTCCAGATTTATTATGTGAGAGGTTGAGAGGTATGGTTGAGAGGTACACAGACCTCTTAATAATTGATGCTGCTCCCACTCTTCACTCTCTGTGTCTCTCTCTCACACACATACACACACACACACACGCACACACACACACACACACACACACACACACGGGTCTACTTTCATAGACCGAACGTACGAATCACCGACACACATTTTCCCCACCCCAAACAACCGACAACACACCACACCGACAACTCAACATACCGAACACCAAAACACCGACACAAAAAACGCCAAATACACATTGCACACAACAACATATCCACTAACCTTAACCTAAACCCTAACCCTAACGTACGACACTACCGCACACTTACCCAACCCGCACCCTAACCCTAACTCACTTAACACACTCCTAAATCTCAACACCGTCACTATCGCACACTCACCCTACCTGCACCCTAACCCTAACTCACTTAACACACCCCTAAACCCCAACACCATCACTATCGCACACTCACCCTACCTGCACCCTAACCCTAACTCACTTAACACACCCCTAAACCCCAACACCGTCACTATCGCACACTCACCCTACCTGCACCCTAACCCTAACTCACTTAACACACCCTAAAACATTCAGCCCATCACTATCGCACACTCACTCCACCCGCATTCTAACCCTAACACACTTAACACTACCCTACACAGCTCTACGTCACTTCCACACACTTACCTCACCGGAACCCTTAGTCCGACACCACCGCACACTCACATTTTCCACACACTATCCTAAAATCCCTCAGTATCGTACACTTACCTGTCCGCTCCCCAATACTACATCTGTCACTTTCACACACTTACCATATCACGCTCACACGCTGCCGTTGTCGGTCTCTCAGCCGTCGGGATATCGCGTTTTTGGTAACCTACCTGTTCGGTCGTTCCGTCTCGGTCTTCCAGGTGTCGGTAAAGTGGCGCTTCGGTCTATAAAAGTAGACCCACACACACATGCACACAAAGTCTGTTCTGCTTTCAAGCAAGCATTCACTCACACACACAGGTGGAAACACACACACACACACACACACACACACACACACACACACACACACACACACACACACACACACACACACACACACACACAAACACACACAGTCTGTTCTGCTTTCATGCACACATTCATAGCCTGTTCTGCTTTCATGCACATATCCACTTACACACACACAGACAGAAACATACACACACACACACACACACACACACACACACACACACACATGCACACACAGTCTGTTCTGCTTTCAAGCAAGCATTCACTCACACACACAGATGGAAACACACACACACACACACACACACACACACACACACAGAAACACACACACACACACACACACACACACACACACACACACACACACACACACACACACACACACACACACACCATGTTCTGCTTTCATGCACATATCCACTCACGCACACACAGAAACACAGAAGCACACACACACACACACACACACACACACACACACACACACACACACACACACACACACACACACACACACACACACAGTCTGTTCTGCTTTCATGCACACATTCACTTACACACGCAGACAGAAACGTAAGCACACTCACACGCATACATGCATACATGCATTCACGTTTTTGTTTCATTACCTATCTAAACGTTGCTGTGCGGCCTGGTACTAAATGATCCACAACCCATTGGTTGGGGACCGCTGTTGTACTAGATACTTCATCATCTGTTTCCAATTTCCTTCAGTATGCACATCCTGCACTACTCTGAAATATTAAAGAAAATCTTATGGGGAATCATCCTTATGGAATTCAGATCCACTCAATATCAGGTCCTTAACCACATTTTGCAGATATCAAAAACAAATAAAGTAACCCATATTAAGTATATGGACAGGAGAACAGCATTGATATCATACGGCATGAGATTCTCTGGTTCCTTTCTTGGTTGGGATGCCTTCTGTTTGGAGTCTGTGTGTCCACCCTGTGCTCCTATATATGGATTTTCTCCATGTACTTCAGTTTTCTTGCATATCCCAAAAGATATGCAATAGGTGGGCTATTGACTCTAAATTGTTTGCAGATGTGGGTGTAATATGGAAAAAGGCCTTGAAATCTAGCACTGTACCCTATTTGTCCATCAAATGCTGTAAAGACCATTAGCTGTGCATTGGGGGCACTACAGGAGTCAGATGTGACTTAACAACTGTGAATGGCTGGATAGTAAGTGTGGAGTACAGATTTCTAATGTTAGTAAATTAGCTTATCAAACATAAATCTGTGTGCCATTTGTAAATTATTGTAGTAGTTTTTATAGTTTTGTAATATGTTGTCATACAATTACTTCATGTTTCTTATCATAGCTGAACACAAATCTTTCTGTCCAGTGTACCTACATTAAACAAGTAAACTAAATATTTTCTAAACACTCCTTTATCCACTCAAGAAACGTACTTTTGCATTATGGCAACTGCAAAACCATTTTGTTCAATGAGCTGTCCAGCTTTGCATAGCTCCTTTAAATAAAGAGGAAAAGGTTGGTTTTCTAACTAACTTTTGACATCCAGCTAATACTGAACCTTGTGTGTTAAAGTATGGAGTACTGTGAGATACTGTCATAAACACATTGTCACAAGACATCTGCAGCAGCTGGAAAGGCCACAGAAGTACCTCACAAAGAGGATTACTAGCCTCAAACAAATTCCCTACACTGACCACCTCAAAAAACTCCAGCTTTACTCCGTAGCATATCGCCTACTCCGAGGTGGTCTCTGCCTAACATATAAAGCTACGTCAAACCCAGAGTTGTTGGACATGCTACACCTAAAGGAATCCCAATCCCTCCAAGCTACATGCTCTAGGGACCTAAACCTTGTCATCACAATAAACACGACAAGCTGGAGGGATAGATTCCTGTCCCAGAGACTTCCTATACTCTGCAACAAGCTACCCGTCTATGTCAAGCAAAGTTCTTCATTAGCACTCTTCAAGAAAAATCTTGATGAGTGGATGGGAAATAGGAAATACACCCGGGGATCACTTCTGTGTCTGCTGAACAGTGGCACAGGAAAATAACTTTCTTGGGTGGCGTAAGCTATGGAACCTTGCTGGCTAGCCTTATGTAGGCCCTTGGGCCGATAGCCTAGTACCTACCTATGAACCTATGACAGCTCCCTGTGAATAGCACTAAACTGCTCTTATTCTGTACCGTACTAAAGGCCTATGCAGAATTCTTAGCAAATTATGTAATTCTGTCCTCACTTTATTTTTCAAGTGATTTTTCCATATATCAGGAAATTTTGCTGGAAAATCAGTAAATAAGCATATTAACTCCATCCTTATTGATGTTAAAGCAGAAGCAGATGGCCTCTGTCCTGCATTCTGAAAGGCTTATGAAACCTTTAAATCCATAGGTTCATACGTAAGTATTAGGTTAGCTGAATTTGCGGGCCATTTTAAGCCTAGTCCATTTTCCTTCTGGTGATTGAATTAACAGGTCCTGTTTGGTGTTAGAATCACCTTACCCATCTCATGGTTGATAATTATATAATACCCCTAGTGAGAATAACTGGGAGAATACCATAGATAATTTGAGGAGACCTATGCATGGGATAAAGCATTTAGGAGCTGCCTCTGTCCATTAGTAGAATAGGGGCAATCCTGGAGTAATTTTTCTGCTAATTCAGCATAATCCACAATTGGTTTATTTGGGGGAATCAAGAGAAACTTTAATACCCAACACAAATGACACTACTAATGGTTTAAAAGGAAAAAGTTACTGTATTGTAACATACGGTAGAGTCATTTAACAGACTACAGTGGCAGTGTCTTAGTTTCTTAACATATATTTTTTTCCAAAATCTCTGTTTTTTGAATTTTCAGATATTAACAGTGATACATCTAATCAAACACACAAAACAAACAGTACATACAAAAAGGAAACATTCAAAAAACTAATAACACAAGAAATACATATGCACTATATACAACAGAAGTCACTACAATTTAGACTGTGGTGTAGTTCCACATGGCCTGAGGGTTTTGAAAATGTCCTCATACCACAAGATGTATCCTGATCTTCTTAAAAAATGGCAGGAGCTCAACTGAGAATCGGGGTTGATAACATGAAATTAATGAATTACTATTTATATAAAATTGAATGTGACCTACAGAAGGAGATTGTCCTGCTTGAGGATGAACTACCTGAAACATCTCTGACAAGTGAAGCCTCACTGTTATACAACAGAATTGTTGAGAAAGTAGCATTATTCTAACAGAAATTAATCGCAATGAAAAAACATAAGCTGAAACGAGATATTGAGGATTTTAAAAATGGGTGCATTTTTTCTTGGGCCAAGGAACGTTCCATGTCTTCAAACCAGGAAGGGGGGGGGGGGTGTACCAACAAACAACAAAACACGAGCAAGGTAATGAAATTTCTTGATGAATTCTCTCTCAATGAACTTATTAGCAGCCATAATACTAATTTAAATATAGCTGGCAAAATTCCACAAATTTCAGATTTTAATGTTGTTGCACATCCAACACGAGAAGCCAGTACATTTATGAGAACAACCCCTATAGCGAGACAGATGGAATAATCCCCCCAGAACCAGGATTTTCAGCAGAGGAAGCCCTTAATATTGATCACACTACTGGATAAGGTAGAGCAGATAGTTTGGAACCCATCAACGAACCGAGAGAAGAACAGTGACACATCGAGGGGCAGGAAACAGACCCGAGGACAAGAATCCAACAGATGGAGGAGCCAAGTACCAAATACTAGTAGCAGGGCTCACAGCACCAAGGATTAAATGGACATGCCATTGTAAATCTATCTTCTCTGCAGTTGACTGAAGCAGTGCTAAAACTTCTAGATAAACGTCTGGGGTTTATCCCATCTAATGTCGACAATTTGGTAACAGCGTTGATTGATTTAAAGTTCTTTGTAAGAAATGTGAGCTTGAAATTTATATTTAAGGATGCATTCTGTACATCTTAACAGGTATGTAAGAAACCTAGTATGTTTATAGTGGTTAATTGTCCTATTTTGAATGCATTCATGGAGGCTTGCGAAAGGGAAATATAATCTATCTTTTTCTGGGTTTCATGCTCTAGAGAAGTTATAAAATAATAATGATATCATTGCTAAATAGGCGGATAAGAGGGAGTGCAATCAGCTTTACTGAGGTACCTTTGTCGGAAGTGTCTAAATGCATAAGTAAAGTTAATATGTGTATATTTGATTTGCAACTTAACAATGATATTAGTGTTGAATTATTTAATTATTTTATGGTTCCATGCCCCATTACACTCATTTTATATGGGCTTCCAAAAATTCGTAAGAACACAGTCCATCCACCTATGCACCCCATAATGTCTGGCTCTGGGTGGGTTACAGAACTTATCTCTCATTATCTACAGATTACTTTAAGTAAATATTTGAATAAGATTAAGAGTTGTATTAAGGGTACAAATGATTTTTTACAACAGTTATATTTTTGGTTTAATGAACATCGGGATTAGGAGCCTTTTTGTAACTCTTGATATTAAATCATTATTTACTGTAACACCTTTAAAATATGGTTTGGAGGCATTACATGATTTCTTGTGCAGAACTTGTGGTATGGTTGGTAGGGAAGTGGAAACAATTTATAAACTGACAGAAGTGGTACTCATTAATAATGAGTTTATGTTTAATGATCACACACACACACACACACACACACACACACACACACACACATATATATATATATATATATATATATATATATATATATATAAACGTATATACAGAAAAATGGGGTAGCCATTGTCACCCCAATGGCAAATACATATGCCAACATTGTTGTTTTGTGCTGGGAAGAAGAATTTGTTTATGACACCTGACATGTTTTTCATGACAAGATTTTATTTTTTAGACGTTTTTGTTGATGATATATTTTTTTATGGGCTAGGAGCTACCAACCTTTTGAAATTCACAGCTCAGTTTTCTGCGGTTACCATTAATTATTTAGATGTTTGTTTAACTAGATGTAGTGATGTTATAGCCACTTTGATACATAGGAAAGAAACACATTCTAGCCACTATTTCCACAGAAAGAGTTTGCATGCCAGACATACTTTTAAGGCTGTAGTTAAAGGACAAATGTTAAGAGCCAGTCAACTTAACACAGATGATGCTAATTTTAGGATAGAGTTGGACAAGATGATTCCAGATTTCAAGTGCTGTGGTTACAATGACTCATTGTTACAACAAATGACGGATTAATTTATAATATAGAGATCAGGTAAAACAAAACCTTGTTTTTCTGGTTATAGTAGATATGACAATCTTAATAACAACCATACCAAAAATAGTAATATACATTATGTTACTACCTAGAATCGCAGGTCAAATGGGATTAAGAATATTATTAGGAGTAATTGGGGAATTCTTAGGAAAATGCCTGAGATGATTAAAATAATTGGAGAAGTCCCTACTTTTTCATATTGTACCTGTCCTAATTTGAAACAGAGATTATGTTATAAGGATTTTAAAAGTGAAAAACTGAATAGAAGTAAAAAACAAGGCAGATTTTCGTGTTATAGTTGTACATGCCGTGATGACATTAATACTAGTAGTGAATTTATACATCTTAATAGTAACAAGAAATATATTTTTAGATGTTTTGTAACATGCAATAATGCAGCTGTTATAAATATGGTATGCTGCAAGGTTTGTCAAGCGTTCTACATAGGGAAGTACACGAGAAGACTAAAGGACAGGATTATTAAACATAAATATGAAATACGGACAGAGATAGCTACTAATGCTTTAGGTAAACATATGAGGGGAAAAAGGAGACAAACATATGTTTAACTTTAGAGTGATTGATATTAGACATAAGAAAAAAGGGGGGGTGATTTAAACAAAGAACTAAAGATATGTGAATATTCATGGATCACACTTTTAGAAGCAGATTGCTTCCCGGGCTTAAACACAGCAGTTAGTATTAAGTCTGTTTTGAAAAAAAGACAATTAACTTTAAAATAATGCTCTATGTGGGTGTGCTTCATTATGTTTTTTTATTTATTATTCTTTTTTTTATTTATGTGTGTTTGTGTATACATACATACATATATATATATATATATATATATATATATATATATATATATATAAATATATATATATATATATATATATATATACATATGTATATTTGGGTAGACATATGTTTTTAATTTGAACTATCTTTTTAGAACTGTGTCATGTGATCAGGTTAATGATTTGAATTTACTATTTAAATTAAGGTATTGACTTCCTTTTTACACACTGATGAAGGATTGATCACAAAACCTTTGTAATTACCTATTTGGTTGGAATAAAAGTGTTTTTTTTTTCCATCCCTACATTTCCAGGCTTTGGATTTTTTACAGTTGTCTTTGCATTTTATATCCTGCCTGGTTCACCTATGAGCTGTCCTTGTTTTTTTAGTAACTTTTCTTTTACCCATCCATAGATCCAAGTTGTGTTTGAATATGGACAGGGATGAGATTCTTTTTACATGGGTGGGAAGTCTGTTCCAGAGCAGTTATAGCCATTGTGAGATACACCTGTCCCTTCAAACTGTTCACTTGATATTGCAAAAGATATATTGTTTAGGTCTTGTATCCTTTTAGCAAATTATCTATGTGGGCATTCCAGTTGTTGCATGCCTCTGGATGGATACATGCCAAAGAAGATGTTATACTTAATGACTGGCTTAATAAGGGATGAGTAAATGGGGACAATTACATCTCTAGATCTAGTTGCAATCAGTTTGTTTATAAGATGCTCAATACAGAAGGTCTTTCTCACAACAGTGGTCACATGTTGGTCAAAAGTTAAGTCACGTTTCGCATAAGTTTCAAAATCTTTAAGAAATGAGTCACCTCTTAGGGGTGTATTGTCAAGGATGTAGTTACCCTGAGTAGATAACTTCCTTAAGGACATGGTAATGCATTGTTTGCATTTAGTTTAAGTCCATGATTCTGGCACTAGTTATTTGCTTGTGATAAAACATCCTGAAGGAAGGCTAAGTCATATGGGGATACAATGACTGCTCGTAGCTTGCAGTCATCTGCAAACTTAGTCAGCCAGAGACTTTTGGTATTGGCTTTTACTTCAGAGAAGTAGCTGCTAAACAGAAAAGGTCTCAGCACCAAACCCTGGGGACTGGTCTCTTTGTGGAGGCAGCTTCTCCTTTTTTGAATGCCTGCATTCTATCTGTGAACCAGTTTGATATCCAGTGGGTGATGAAGGGGGTTATTCCCCATTTATTCTGATGTTCTACTATGGGAGATTGTGTCTAAAGCTTTGGCTAGGTTAAGGTATGTGGTATGTTCTGTTTTACCTTCTTCCGCTGCTTTGCTGCAGTCCACCAGGTTGAATAAGCATAAGCTGCCCTTAATGAATCCAAACTGAGATGGGTCCAGTGTTTGGAGGTTCCATAAGTCCTTATTGATTTGTTCCATTATAAATCTTTTCATGGCTTTGCATATGAGGCTGGTCAGACTTATAGGTCTATAATTGCCGTGGCTTGTGGAAGATCTCCCATTATGCAGGGAATGACTGTAGCTGCTCTGCCTTCACTTGGTACAAAACCCGTATGAAGGCTGAGCTTGAACAATGTTGTGAGGAATGGGAGTGGCTAAATCGTGTTTCATGCTATTTAAAATGCATCCAACAATATTGTCTGGACCCATTGATGCAATATTTTTAGCTTTTGTTAGTGCTTTTAGGACCTGTTGTTATGTGATGGCTGGAGGCGATTCACAAAACAAAAATGTCTCAAAGATAAAGTGTTTATGTTTTCCCCGTAGTTTAATTACTTAATTGTAACACACTGTGGAGTAAATTCTTACATGTTTAATATGGCTTCTGCCAAGCTCGTTATATTCTCCAACCCCTCTCTACCCCTTCACTGCTAGGTCATAGAATGAACCCCCCCCCTCCCCAATTTACGCTGCTTTCTGCAGAGTGGCATTTGCTCTAGTTTACTGGCTGACTGCACGGAGGGAATCCATGGTTGGTCCTGACCTGCCCTTTTACTTTACCAGCCATTCAAGTTGTAACCTAAAGAAAGTAAAGGAAATTTCTGGCCACTCCTAGGCAAGTCTGTCAAGGCACTTGCTCTAGTTTTACTGCAAAGAGAGAATCTCTGTTTATTCCTTACCACCCTTTTTACTTTTACCTAATGAAAGTAAAGGCAATCTCTGTCTGTTCTTGAGCAAATCTGTCAAGGTAAGTGTACTACTGTTCAAAGTTATTACTGAAATACTATTCCATGTTTTAAAATAAGGCAGTAAAGAGGCAAAGTGTCATTAGCCCTTTTCTAGGAGAGTGCAGTGTAATAGCTCTTCTTGGTTGCCATTTGAAATGTCGGGACTCGCTTGAAGACTAAAGGGCTGAAAAGATCGGACTGCTATATACTAAGTCTGAGATGCTGTTTCTCGGAGTATTCCCTTTTTCTCCAAGGTATGGTGATCCTGGAGTTGTTTTGAGGGGAGGCTCACCCCACATGGGGGTGGAAGGGGGGCTTGGCCCCTGCAGGTAGAAGTTCTAAGAAGAAGAATAGTTTTTGAGATTCACTCTCTTTTGTGTTTCTGGTCTTTGTTTTTGTCTTTTTGGTACTCAGCATTTCACGTGCTGATATTTCAGTAGGGAGCCACTCATCTTTCTTACTCAAGCAAACAGGCTGCATTTATTCAAGAGCCTGCAAGGGGACTCACTCTCAGCAGCTTGTTTAATTAGAAGCTCACCTTGGACACTTCTTGAAGGTGAACACCCAGAGCTTTAATCATTGAAGGGGGCTTAGTTTCAGTTAGCTTTTCTTTTTTGTCTGACTACTCCTGTGCTTTACCTCTACATTCCCTGGATCCTTCATGTACACCTTCAAAGACTGATTCCAGCTGGTGGGAGGTGTGTCCGGCTTTGTTCCTCTCCTGCACCCAATTCACCAGCCACCACCCTGGGCTCTCTAACTTATACATCTCTGTCTTCACCTTCCTCCCATCTGCATCTGACTGCTCATTAAAGGTATGTACAACTTCACTAAACTTACAACCTACTTCCTCAACCACCTTAAGGTGATGCATTCCCATGCTAAGCTTCCATCCAGTTTCAACACCATCTACCCTTAAATAAAACCACTAACAAGCCCTCACAAACCCTTTACCTTCCCATATACACTTTCTCTCTCTATTCCTGTCCCACTATCATGGATTCCTACCATATACTTTCAGAACTCCCTTTCTGCTAGTCCCCCACAATGATTTTCCACCTCCACATCTTACTCCTTCTCCCTCTAACCCTCTGTACTATGCCACTGATAACTGCATCTGTTTCCCTATCTGTTAACCTTCCCCTCACTATCCTATCACAAAACCCCACAATCACCCACCTCACCCCAACACCTACCCCACTGACACATACTCCATTCTCCACCTACCACTCACAAACATCTCTATTTACTCCTTTTATCTCGTCTCCTCCAAACATACCAAACCCCAACAATCCCACTTCAAACTTCATACACACCTCTATAAATTCATTACCTTCTTTATCACAACTTTTTCCCATACCTCTACCCTTTCCTGATTATTAATAAATGCCAAAGACATCTTTAGCAAACTTGACTAAACAAACAACGTCCTTATATCCAACTCCCATGATATCTCAGCTTTCACTGAAACATGGCTAAAATAAACCTACTCCAATTTTCAGCACCTACTTTCTTCCTACATATCACTTCAATGAGACCTGGCAAAAGACAAAATGGGGCCACTCTTGTTCTTTATAAAAACACAATTTAACCCAACTCTCACTGTTCAAGCAAATGCCTTCTCAGACACAGACAAGTCACTTACTTCCTAAACCAGCCTCTCTTAACAAATTAAAATTTCTTATTCTATCACCCAGCTTTCCTGAAAGTAAAAAAAATCCCATTATTCTAGGTGATTTTAGCTTAAACTACCTAGGTCCTCTGAGAAATGACATTACCAAATTCCTATCCAGTATCAACCTTATACAGTTACGCTATGACACTATACATTTAAATATCCAAATCAGCAACCACAAAGTCTTGGATCTGTTAATCACTAGCAACCCTAGCATTATCTTCAAAATATTTGTTTTCTCACCATCATTCAGTGAAAACTCCCCAATAACATTACAAATTATTCACCAGTCACCAAAGCTGTCCTCCAAACTAGTTACTTTCACAACCAGATCCACCAACAGTAGAGAAAACCTCAAAAGTACCTAATAACTATAGAATGATTACCCATATAAACGTATAGAACCCTAACACAGAGACACAGCTTTTACACATACTCTTCTTCAACTTCAAGGAAAATTCTTCTCTCTCTCTCTCCCTCTCTCTGTCTTACAGTCCCTTTCCAAATATAATAAAATCCCTAGTTAACCAGTGAATTGAAAGTTCTACTCAAACTTAGGAACAATATATGGTTTTCATGGAGACAAACACCCCACCTGAAAACCATACTGCCTTTAACTCTCAATGTACCCTAGCTAAGCAAGCCATACACAGACACACAACAAGCTATTTCAAACACAAACAACTTGCTAACTTTTGACACGAAGCAGATCTTCTCACAGATCTCTCAAGTCTGACTCTCAGCCTCTGACTTTCTCAAGGAATTCAACCATCAGCCTAGTACTCCACCCTCTGCAACCTATCCCAAGTCACCCATCTTTCTATCTTTTAATCCCATCTTCTACTTTAAGAAAATTACTTACAAAGACCTTGATCCCCTACTAGAAAACATAACCCTGAATACACCCCTTGGTGCAGACAGCCTACTCCTCTGGTTCATGTCACTCTGTAAAAGACTTCCTTACCACACATTTTCTCCACATTTAAAACCTCTACTTAATTTGAAACACAGATCTAGACATATGGAAAATTGCTCTTGTCAAACCCCTTCCCAAACAGCCTCAGCCATAAAATGCCTCCCACTTCCACCCTATCTCTATCCTCCCTGCACTTGGAAAATACTTGAAAAAAACTAATCTTCAACTAACTGTCCATTTACATCAAAAAGTACAATCTCCTCACTCTTAAACCAAATGGAGTCTGGGCTGGCCAGAGCACAGTAACAACATTATGGTCAGTTACAGATGAGATCCTTCTCAACATGGATAAAGGAAACCTTTCTGGAGCTCTCCTCATTGACCTTAGCAAAGCTTTTCATCTTATCGAACACCTCCCGCTCCTTCACTCCCACCAAGAAATCAGCACTGTCATATTTCCAAGATTTCTTAACAGATGGGTATTTCAGAGTCAAAAATGGCTTATCCCTATCACCTCCAGCTCCTCTTACCAAAGAAGTGTCTCAAGGTTCCATACTCGCCCCACTGTTGTTTTCAATTTTTTTTAACAAATTATCTTCTGACCTTCATAACCATCCTATCACTCTTTGTGCAGAAGACATGCTTAGTTTTTCATCCAGTCCCTTACGTTGGCTTATTCAAACCCAGCTTCAGTTTGACCTCTACTTCCTTAATTCTTGGATAGATAACCACAAGCTTCCACTAAACCCCTCCAAAACAAAACAAATATGATATTTGGAACTCATAAAAGCTGAAAAAAGTCATAAGAAGCCTAGCATTGTTGATCTCAATGGCACCCTAATAGAAACAACCACATCCATTCAATACCTACATTTATGGGTGGACCAGTAATTGAACTTTCATAACTACATTAAAAATACCAGGAAAAAGATCAATTCTCTTTTGTTATGGTACTAGAAAACATCTCCCTTTCTCAACAGGCCAGCTAAGATTGCTATATGAAAAGGAGTCCTCCTTGCTCAACTTGAATACAGGCCCCTAATCATAGATACAGCCTCTAAAAAAACTCATCCACTCTGCATTTCATTGAAAACAAAATATGCTGATTCATTTCAAACCCCCCCCCCCCCCGGAACAGCACTGTACCACCCTGTCCAAAGCCATATGGGTCACATTGTCATACATTGTTTAGTTACTACTACTCTCTCTTCTTTTCAAACTAATTCAACCAGCTATCTTCCTTCCATTCTTGTTGCCAAACTCTGCAATAAAATTGCATCCTACAATCTCTTCTAATTAACTCCCTCACACCAGATCCCTCTAAACCCAATTGCTCTGTACTGACCACTCCTTTTCTATTCTTGCACCCAAACTCAGAGTCTCACCCCCCTCTCACCTAAAAGATCTCCTCTTTCCCTAATTTCAGAGCACAACCAGCAAAAATCTGAATGCAATTGCTTTTTTATTGGACATTTATTTATTTATTTATTTATTTAGTTATTTATTTATTGGCATTTGATTACTGGGATAGTCCACTGGGCCAGTATGAACCCATTTTCTGTGCAGGCAGCCCAGGGAGAAAAGCTCTGCAATAAAACAGTTACATAAAGAAATTGTCAATCACATAATGCAAAAGCTGATATTCAACAAATATAGAGCATCAAATATCAAATTGTTCCAATTTTTACAGGCTTAAATTACAGCATGGATAAGAAAGGTAGTGAAAAGGCTAAGGTTATATAAACTACTGCCAAAGAAGAGCCATTGTTGAAATGAGGTCTTATTATGAGATAGCAAATAATTGTGATGAAACAGTAGTATGTATAGATAGAAAGAGAGGTTGTTAGGACTTAAGGGCTGGGGGCTTAATGCATATGCAGTTCCAGGATGAGGAGAGATATGTATGTAGAGGTTTTGCAGGATAAGGTTTTAATAGTTCTAATTGCTAATGGGAAGGCATTCCAAGCTCTAGTTACACCGTAGGAGTATAGAAGTTCACCGACGGGTACTGTTGGTTTGTGGGCCAGCAAAAGTTGCTGGTTTTCTGATCTGAGCACTCTATTGGGAAGACAGTGGCTAAATAGTGAGCTAAGGGCAGGGCAGAGAAAAAGTTTGTGAATTATTTTATGTGCAGTAGTTAGGTGCAGGTAAGTGAGGAAGTGAGGGAGCTCAAGCCAGTTAACAGAGAGAAGGGATGTGCAGTTATGAGTGGAATATTTAGCATTTGTAGCAAACTTGGCAATTTTGTTGTAGCATATCACAAGCTTGTTTTTTAGCAAGGCTTGACAGTTTGTGAGTAGTGAGGCACCATAGATAAGAAAGGGGAGTAAGTAAGTGATTGCAGTGGTTTGTCTAGTGGAAGAGTTAAGAAAATGTTTGTGCTGATAGAGTATACTTACTTTCTGATGTGCCTTGCTAATATTGTGTTGTATTTGTAAGTCAAATTTTAAATGTTCATCAATTATTATTCCAAGTAATTTAGTGTGAGTAACAACTTCAATTATTGTTCTGTTTTGGGACTGGATAGTGAACTGTGTCTTGTTTAAGGGAGGTTTCCTCTTTGGGGTAAAGAGGAGTAGCTTGGTTTTATTAAGTGACAGTTGATTGTTGCAGAACCAGGTTTCAATAGAGGAAAAGGCTGCTGAGTGATTTGTTGTAATAGAAATATGGAATCAATGGAACATATAAGGGTAGAATCATCTGCATATTGAATGAGAGAGGACTGGCTGGATGAAGAGCAAAGGTTATTGGTAAAGATGTCAAATAGAAGGTGGCCTAGTATGGAGCCTTGGGGGACATGTGTAGGGTTGTGAAGATATGGTGAGAGGGAGTTTTGCCATTTAACTGCCTCTTGTCTATCTGATAGGTAGCTTGAGAACCAGTTACTAGAGGACGAAGATGCACCAATGTTAGAGTATTGTTGTAGACGTAATGGATGTGAGACTGTATCAAAAGCTTTTAAAAGGTCCAGAAATAGGGATGAGATGAGTTTCCCTGAGTCTTGAACTTTGTTTATGGTATCCAAGAAAGATATCAAGGCAGTCATAGTGCTGTGATTTGGTCTGAAACTGTGCTGTGTAGGAGATACAATTTGGTTATTTAGAAGGAAGTTTAGAAGTTGTGTGTGAATACATCTTTCAAGGAGCTCACAGATAGGGGATAGGAAGGATAGCTATGGGATGAAAGCTGGAGATATCAATAGAGCTGCCTCCTTTATGAACAGGTAAAATGTATGCCTTTTTCCATAGTTTTGGAATAGAGGATTCAGAGTTGGATCCATTGAGTATGCCAATGAGATAGGCAATTGCTTCAGCTGCTGATTTTAAATATTCAGTGGGTAGGTTGTCAGCTATGATGGAGGTAGGTTTGTGTCTGAGTAATAACCCTTTTCTGGTAGTAGTTGGCACTGGTTTAAGGGTGAAGGAGGGTGTTGGTGGGGTAGGTGTTTCTCAGGGATGGTGGAAAGGCTACAGACGAATGAGTGTGTGTGTGGGAGAGGGTTGATTTGGTAAAATATAATTAGAAGTATTTAAGGTTGAGTTGTTGTGAGGTTGGGAAAAGTTAGCAGTAATAGTTGATATGCTGTTGATAAAGTCAAAACTGAAGAGACTAGCTATGTGTGCAGGGGTTTTATCAGGGTGTAGACTTGGATTGTTTTTTGGTGCCATGGTTTGGTAGTGAGTTAAGTGATGTCCAGAATTTTCTGGCGTTTTGCTTGTGATTGGCTTGGAATTTTAGGTAATAATCTTTTTTGTCTTTGGTCACTTGCTTTTTATCCAGGTTGCAGAGTTGTTTGAAATGTATCAGATCTGGAGGGTCTTTATGTTTTAGCCATTGTTTCATATTTATCTCTAGCTATCATTAGTTCCTTAGTTAATTTGGTTAACCATGGAGCATGGTTAGTTTTACTTCTTTTTACCCAAATAGGTACAAGACTGTTTAGAGTTTGTAGGACTGTTGTATTGAAATCATTCACTGCCTTGTCTAATGGTAAAGTTTTGAGGATATTCCAGTTTAAGTTTTTTAATATATTAATAAATGACTGTGGTTTGAAGCTGATCAGATTTCATTTTTGTTTGTAGTGATCCTCTTCTTCTATGATGAGAACAGTTCTGTGAATAAAGGCAGGGAGATGGTCATTGTGTGCATTTGGCAAAATACCTGTTGCAGAGATCTTATTTGGGTCAGTGACCAATATCCAGTCTAGGATGGAGCCCTCACTATTAATTTTGTTATACCTTGTTGGAGTTGTGATGAGTTGAGCGAATTGATGCTAGGGGGAGGGAAGTTACAACAGAAATTTAACCAATTAACTTTGGTGTCTTGCAAAATGATGATCTCATTTTTAATTGTATTATAGATCCGAACAAGGATATCTTCCAGGATAGTTACATTATTGCTGGGAGGTATAGATAATACTATGATACGCATTCTTTTGGAGTTGATTAGTTTTAAAAATGAAATGAGGATTTCTGCATTGGAAAACTGGAATAGTGTTAGGTTATGTTGTAAGTATTAGGGAACAGAAGTGCTATGCCATCTCCTTTTTTGTGAAGTTTGTCTAACCTTATGGCAATGAACCCTGGGTGGTGAAATTTGGAGTCTTTTATAGTAGGTTTGAGCCAGGTCTTGGTAGCAGCCATAATATCTGGTTTATTAGGGGATACCCAGGCAAGAAAATCTGTTATTTTATTACAAATACTTTGGAAATTTAGAGTGACAATGTTTAAAAATTTATAGTAGTTAGGTGTGTTGGATTAGGAGGCAATGGGTCATGGATTAGGATGAATATTCCCACATGAGAGTAAAATTGTCAATAAGGGCAAATGATACATAGGTACTTTGTCTGTTTTTGGTGAGGGCAATAGCTTGTGGTGGTATAGGGTAGTGTTATGTGGAACAAGTTTTATAAAAAGTAGCTGATTTATTGGAAATAAAGTAGAAGATGCATTGGATAAACCTTTGGATGGAATTGTTTCAAGGGATGTGGCAGATGTAGGTTTGGGGAGATAAGAAATGGATTTGGGAGTTGTATAATTAAAGAAAAGGAAGAGAAATAGGGTTAAATGGGAGAGGAATAATATATTCATACAAGAGAGAGCCATGAGATGCGTTGACAGGAGGAGGTTGTAGTTAAATGACTGGTGGACAGTAGAAGGGGATAGGCTCTAGAGAGTAGTACAGTGCTATAGAAGAGATTAGGGATGGTGTAGAGTATAGGAATAAAGTGAATATGGATGAATTGTAGAACTGATATAGAATAAGACTCACACAGTAGTAGAAAAGGGTGGTGAGTAGAAGGATGAAAGCTGTAGTAGGAGGAACTGGGTTAGCTAGAATTTAAGCATGGGTGAGGCAATATTAATGGTTATTAAGTTATAGATTATGTATAGTGAAGGTCTCTTTGTAGTAGAGTATGGGTTATGGTAAGAGAGTAATAGTGATTGGAAGGAAAAGAGACAGGGTGATAGATTAACAAACAGCTTGAAGTAGGTGGGGTGGTGCTATAAGTTTAGGATTAGTGGGGGTGGGTGGGAATGGGGATAGGGTAGGGGAGTGTAGTGAGCCTGAGAGCAGTGAGGGCAAGTGGAGCAGGCTGGACCTGGCTTGTAAGAGTTTGAGCTAAAGAAAACAATCAGTAAACTAATTTTCCCCACAATATTTGTTTGGAGATATGAATGTCTGAGGTGGTGGGTGCCAGAATGCAGGGGCTGTAAGAAATGGAGTACTCAATAAAGTTTCAATGCAGGTTTATGAAAAATGATGCTAATGTGTAGAACTATTTCAGCAGTGCTGCAAGTATTTAAAACAAAAAGGGTTTATGTAGTGTACATAGGATCAGAAATATCTATTACAGGGAATATAAAAAAGACAGGAGGAAACCACAGTAAGTAGAGGTTACTGCAGCTTAGAGGCGTTTGGTTTAAGGGCAAGCAGATTGGGATAGAACAGAGACAATGAGAGGTAATAGGAGAGAGCCAAAGTCTAAGGAATCTGCTATGCCGTCCTTAACAGAAAGCAGCTAAAATTCATTCTTTGCCTATGCTATATCTGTTAATACAGTGGGCAGGGTACTGCAATGTTCCAGTAGTACAATTACAATGAGTAAGTAGTTCAGATGTACCGTGAAGAATGTGGCATGTACATTCACAGTTTCAGGTGAAAATATGCCTGCAAACCAAGTTATGTAAAGTATTACTGTGGGACAGACAATTTGTTGCTGTTCTCAGTGTGTGGGCAGTTACAGATGTGTGAGCTGAGCAGTGGTCTTTATGGCATGAACAAAGAGCAGAGAGCAACAAAAGTGAGAAATGGATAATTAGAAAAATGCTAAACATTAAACTAGATCAGTTATAAACACAATGGGACAGGCAGGTAGCTTAAAAACACTACCATTGTATTTGAAAAGCACCAGCATTAACAGTAGGATGTCTTAGGTTGGTTCAGGAAACTAGACTACTAGGGAAGAAATGTTATCTAACTCCACATACTATATTCTGACCAGAATGTGCAACAGGATGGGAATTAGCTGATTTAATCGATGTTAGCACGAGTGGGTGTGGGTTAGTAAAAATGTTTTAGCAGAAAAATGCAATGGTAAAAGTATAAGCTACTCTGCACTTGATAGTGTGTGAGGAAATGCAAAACATTTCAAGGCCACTATTGACTACAAATGCAAAGTATTTCAAGGGCTCTATTAACTACAAAAAGCAAGGAAATGCAATGGTAAAAGGGAAAGCCACTCAGCACTTGATAGTTTGCAAAGGGAAAAAGGACACTATTGACGACAAATACAACTATTTCAGGGGCACTATTAACTAGGAAATACAATGGTAAAAGGGAAAGCTACTCATCACTTGATACTGTTTGATGGGAAAACAGTCACTATTGACTACAAATACAAAGTAGTTAAAGGGCCTATTGACCAGAATAATATCAAGTAATTCCAGGATTCACTTGTGCAATAAGACGGGGGTTAGGCTGGGTACATTAGAAGAAAGGAGAAAAAGTATGGCAGTTCGCCTGAGCAGAGAGCCGCAACACATACTAGTCATACAGTAGATATATTTTAAATAGTACCCTGTAAGAATGACTGAGACTTAATAATGCACAACAGCTCAGATTTGGTAGTTTAACCTTGCTATACTTAACAGTTCAAGCAAACAACAGTGCTGAAACACATTAGATGAATTTCAGTAACAGGTAACCATATGTGGATTAATTGTGGGAGTGGCAATAAATTCAAAAATAGCTCCAAATAATCAGCACTGCAGGTTATCCAAGTATCAAGATTTAAATAAAGACAAACAGGGAATGAAACACAAACATTGCTATAAAATTTATGGCAATAATTTCTTAAATAGCACAAAATAGCTGAAAATAATCAACGCTGCAGGTATTTTGAGTAGCAGAATTTAAACAAAGACAACAGGAAATAATTAAATAATCGTTGCTATATGATTCAAATGTCCACAGCTTTCCAGCACTTACATGGAAGGCATAGCATTCCAAGATGTGCTAAGGCGGTAAACAAGAGGAAAGAGAAGCAGAAATGGAGCCAAACGGGAAAGTGGAAACTTTTGAATGGCACAAAGGATGATGGGAGTTAGTGGAATAAGGTTGAATGGCACAAAGGATGATGGAAGTTAGTGGAATAAGCATAAAACATAGTATACAGAGGTCACATCACCTTACTTGTCCTCACCTACATCATTTCTTCTTCAAATCTTCTGTTCTTACCTGCTACTTACCTCCCAGTTTTACTACTAAATTTAATCCACATTTATTTATCTACTTGTTAATAATATTTGCTCATTATTTCAGTTGTCTGAGGGATTCTTCCTTCTATGATTACTCCATGTTTGTGAATTAGTTTGGTTTTATTTTTCATGTGATTTTTTTCATCTAGGCTGTGCCTACAAGTTTTTTTGTTGTTATGAGGTCACTAACTGGAAAACAAACTAAAGTAAACAAAAAATAATTAATCAATAAATAAATGCTCTTCAATCCTTTCATTCCCCCTTTTTCTCTTCCTGTTATTCTTCCATCTAGTTTCTGTACATAATTTCATTAAATGCAAAGCTGCACACAGCATTATGCAAACCTTCCTTATATTTTCCAACAACATTATCTTTACATATTTTTTCTATGTTATATTCTGCTATAGTTTCTTAACTTTTTACCTACAGTCTCCACGCTGGCCTGAAAATAGCCACTTAGTTCAGTGCTTTACCTCAGTTTTTAAATTTAAATAAATAAATAAAGTGTATGGTAGATTATTACAGTCCACAATTACAATCACATTACATTCTTGACCATATACTTTATGGTGTTTTAATGAGATAATTTCTATGTTTATATGTATTCATTTTGTTTATATTTTCTTTAACAAGGTAGTGACTAATAGGGGCCTTTGTGGACCTTTCCTAGCTGCTCAAAAGGAATTATGTTACAAATATATGAATATTTTATTAAGAGGAACAGAAGTACTTAACCCATAGTAGATAACCTTTACAACAAAGAGGCAGGCTGCTGATAAAGTAAAGACGATGCAGCTGATTTTACCTGGCTTGGTCTCAGCACATCACTGTTTCTTTATGAATCATGATCTTATGCAAACATTTGATATTGCAAAATAATTCTTTATATAAGATGAAGAAAATGAGGCATTTTGTGAAGAAATTATAGAGCCAAGGAGGTGGATAGAAATATAAAATTGTTGTCTTTTATTTATTTTGTATTTATTTTAACCAGGTAAACCCACTAGACACAAGTGCCAGTTTTCAGGTAGACCCAGTACTATCTTGAATTATAAGACTTGCTATTAGCCCACTTATGTTAAACTACTACTTATCATGTGCTGGCAACAGAAATCATAAAGGGATAATGAAGACACGGAGAGAACAGGCATCCCTTAAAATCAGTCCTGTATGATACCGCTGCCCCCCCCCACCCACACACACACACACACCACTACCACACTATCAACATGGTGAAGTTCGTTTGCAATTACTTGTGAATATGCATGGGTTAGACATAAATAAGCAAAAAAGGACAAAAGTAATAAAAAAGTGCAAGATTATGGTTGTGGAGGACATAAACTTCAAATAGAAACAGACCTTATTTTGTACTAAATATTTAAGTGATTAATCGCCATGTAGTATTTGAAAGTTAGGAGAAATACAAATATAGGTTAGGTGAATGAAAGAATAAATGAATGGATGAATGATGGATGCTTGGCTCAGGAATTGGCAAGAGTCTACTTACATTCCTTATGGTAAGCAGTCTGATGTACAAGAGAAGCAGAACTAATGTTCAGAGGGCTAAACACCTATATATCAAACCAAAAAAGAAACCAAGTTTGCATCTCATTAACAGGTTTAGTAATAGGGTACATTTAAATGGTTACAGTAGGTATGGTGAAAAGGGAAAAAAATCATCTTCTGGTTTTAACTACGGGCATGAACAGAATGTCAATGTAAAAGAAATAAAAGTATGCTGTAAAAAGGGAAATAAACAATCATACAGTCACACTATGTCAGGTAATGCTTCTCTTGTGATATGATACCTAGAGGATAAGCAAATACTGAACTTAAGAAAATAAGAGATAGATGTAAGTGCTTTGGATTGCAAAGATGTTTTCTTTCTAATGGAGGAGGATGGCACAGTGCCTAAGCAGTCAGCATTGCTGTCCAGGTCTGCTTTTCAGCATCCCAACAAGGGTACCCTCTTTCTGGAGTCTGCATGTCCTCTGTGTCTGTGTGGACTTTTTCTAGGTGCTCTGGTTTACTGCATATCCCACAGAAATATCATAGATGAACTTGTGCTACCTCAAACTACCAATAGATGTTTGTATGATAGTTAAGTGAGTGTGTTTATATGCAGTCTGTGATATGCTAAGATCCTAGCATAGGAGTAGTTTCAGTGCCTTGCACTCATTGTGTGCTGGGATAAGCTCTTGACACTAAAGAAAAAATAAATGAACAAACCAAAGAAACAAGCAAACAAACAAACAAACATAAATAAATAAACAAACAAATAAATAAACAAAATTGAAATAAAAAAGCAATAGAGTAAGTATAATGAAGTACACCACTGCTGTTAGAAATAAAAAATTAACTCATGGTTTGACATGTTTTGCTCCATAAATCATCCATGGTGCTTTTTCAAAATAAATGATAAACTTCCCAAATGTACATTCAGAAGACCTTTTAATTAACCACATGACATAAAAGAAGCCAATCAGATAATACTTCACTTGTCAATGTGCTACAGGAACAGGGAGGCAGCCAATAGCAGCTAGGGTATATGGGGATGAGGAACAGATATGAACATGGACAAGAATGCTAAAGTAATGCAGGGTCTTCTTGTGCAGGTGTCATTCACAGAGCACCTGGAATTGGTAGATATCTGACTCCTGTACTGATTTTACTCGGACCTTGTATGGTGTATTATGTATACTTACCACTTTTCATGATGCACATGAAGAATGCAGTATTGTGCACACAACCTCATTATGGTATATCACATATACTTACCACTATTCATGATGCGCATGAAAAATGCAGTATTGTACACACGAGTCAGTATGGTGTATCACGTATATTTACCACTATTCATGATACATATGAAAAATGCAGTATTGTGCACACAAGCTCATTATGGTGTATCACGTATACTTACCACTATTCATGATGCACATGAAGAATGCAGCATTGTACACACGAGCTCATTAAAAATGATGAAAGCAGAATGATAGTGTTTGCTTACCAAACATGTACCACAAGATTACACCACCAGCTGACAGTCTTGGTAGATTCTGTTCCTGGTATGGCACGTATACATTGTACCAAATGCATAGGTAAACAAGATGTACCTGGGCAATGCCTGGGTACATGCAGACATGCATTCGGATCAGACATGGTGAATTAAGTCGGTCTTTGGTCAGTAGTTCTGCAGGCTCACAGTCCACACCTTGCACACTCCATGATGGCAGACCACTGGGCTATGACCCTTCAGTTAACTGCCGATAATTCAGCTATGGCCAGTAGTATGCATTCAACAGTATCTAATGGTGAAAATGCTACCGCTGCACAGAAGTGCAGAACTCAGCATGGAGTGAAGCTAAACATGTAATTTAACTCCACCTACTGATATGCCCACCCACACTGCGAGATATACCACACATGTGTGCATGTCTTGCGGCAAACTCCAGCTAATTTCTCTCAAGCCTACTGTGAAACATCTGTCATATTTAAAATGGAGGTGGTATCTGATGCCATAATGTCAGGAAATGCACATATCAGCATAGCCTGAACAGATGATATCAAGCCCATTGCACCCGTGTGGACATCAGTGTTCCTCTGTATTGTAGTAGTAGTACCTGTTGACATGTCATTTGCACATGGGCAGACTAGAAGCACCTGCCTCTTGTACACTGTTGTTGTTGTTCCTTCACGTCTTCACTTACATCAGGTGTTCGGTCTCACTTTTTATCATGTTCATTTATTTGGGATTCTGAAGACAGGCTTCCTGCACCTCATACTGGAAGGCCACTATATCTGATGACATCATATTGTGCAGTATTACACACATATGAACAGTTTTTTGAGGTTCATACTAGGCTAATAGCCCTGGAGCCTTTACAAGCCTAGCCCATAGAAGTGCCCTGGCATTGTGCTGCCCAACATTAGTTCCCAGTGCCTCTATCAAGTAGGGCCACTAAACATATCACTACCAAGTCTCGAACCCAGGACCCTGTCCACTACAGTCAGAGCAATGTACCACTATGCCAAATGAGCTGTAGGCTAATGACTTACTCAAGCTGAGTATTATAACACATTTTTTGGTTGTATCCAGACACCTGCGTCAGGACTATAGTACTCAAAACACCTGTTCCCTCATATTCTTGATAAGGCTTTGTTGTGTGCTTCCTCTGCAGGTGAGTAAGGAGTTCATTTCATTGTCATTAACCAGGGTTCCAAGGAATAACCAAGGTTAACCGGAAACACATACGAGAATGTTTTGGTAAGACGTGGCACTGTTCATTCATACTTCATATTTACATGGTATCTTTCATATATTTGATTGTATTCATCTACTAGATGTCCTTCCTGAAAGCTCTTAAGTATGAATCTGTGCAGATCCTGCCTAGAAATGATTCTGTAATTTGCAGAACTTGTCCTTTTAACACATCTTGACAGTTGACTGAATGTCACCTCTTTTGAATGATGTACCACTTCTATCATTTACAGAAGGGGCCTCTGTAGCAATGTAGGTGCATCTGAGTGCATGGTCTCATAGAACCATTTTATCATTGCACAACAATTGGCTGACATTGATAGGAACTAATGGCACATGAAAGCTGTAAACTTGTCTAAGGTGCAAGATGTGGTGGTCTGGGTCTGGGACACCCCCTACTGTATGGTCTATGTGTGACTAGAATGCCCAGTATACAAGTATGACCAGCAGTATGCACACTTTAGTTTCTAGTTGAATGGTATTTTAGTAATGGGCATGTGAAATCATGCATGGTCCACACAAGTCATATCCAGCTACCACCAGCTCTGTCTTTACATTCTGTAAGTAGTGATTACTTACTAGTAAGGTAGCTGGTCTAAAAGGAGCTGTTGGAGATGTCTAACTGGACACCTCCCCACTGCAAGGGATGCAGTAGGTGATATGAACTCCTGAACCATCAGCAGTAGCTTTCTGCCAGCTGAGCAGATCCACAAAAATGATTGCCTGCAGGATGGTAGCTTCAAGAAAAGGGAACATGTTCTTCTCTTCAGTTGTGATAAGTGCCTGATTGCAATGGGCTCGCCATGAGTTGCTCACCAGTTTTTGCTTCCACCATATAAAGGTGATGTACAAAATCTTACTTTGTCTGCAAGCTGGTGCTACCTGATTCCACATTTCTTCATTTGCAAGCATCATGTAAACCACATTTGGAATTGGAATTGGTAATGAATTATATAACTTCTACAAATTCTGTAAAGTGCCTTGTTTGAATGGAAAATTGTTTTGGAATCTGGTGCAATACAATCATCTCTGAAATCAGCTGAATTTGAGAAGAAAACCAAACTTTGGCAGTGACCTAAGAGTGAAAGGATTGCTATGAGGCAAAACAGCCTTTCCACCCATTTCATATAACAGCACTGAAGGAATCAGGAGTTGGTTAGGTACACTTCAGTAAACTGGTTGACTACCACAGGACTGGCTTTAAAGAAAGTGAAAGAGTTTGGAAGTACAGTCTTTGGGATATAGGTAGCTGTGGATGTGATTTAATTGTGGTTCACAACCATTTATGGATAAGTTTAAACTATGCACTGAATGCTTATCACTTTGGTAGGTGGATTTTTGAGCAAGTTGCTTAAGATGTAAAGGTTCTAGGTACTATTGGTATTATACTAAAACTGAGATGTGATTCATAAAATGAGGCAATACAAGGGGGGAATGGCAGTTATGCAATATAAATATTACAAAAAGTGCAAATCACGGGTAAATACCCCTTCAATGCATACAAATTGCCATAATACAGTTATGCAGTTATTTCACAGATTATATAAAATGCATGTAATTGCACTGAGGAAATTATAGGGATACAGTATGTACTGCTCATCCATCAGTATCCACAGCTGCATGCTAAGGCATGTGGAGGCACACAGCATCTTCCCCAGCATTTCCAAAATGACACAACACCTTGCCAGCCTTCTATGCTATAGCAGCGCTACCAGTTGTACTTTGCACAAAAGGCTGTACACATATGATTATCAAAGCTCTTTCTGATTGAAAGGAGTTGGCATTCCTTTCACTGGCAGATCATGTGTATTGCAAACTGCATCATCACAAATGTCTTTGTCAGCCATTTTGTCAGACTACAAAATGTTAATTTTTAACAGCTTACTAGACTTCACAATGCCTTAATTCAGGGGAGGTTACGCAGTGGAGACTTCACAGATGAACACTAAGAAATCAGATCTGGTGTGCACAGCACAATGATACACACAAGGACAAGCTGAAAGGTTGTGAATTATTTGGTAAAAGACACAGCATCACATAGAACACTGTCTCACTGATGGACATGGGAGACCTTGTAGTACTGAATGTGTGTGCATAAACTAAAATGTGAGTTTGCCATCTTACAGTCATGGATCATGATTACCTTTCTCCACTATTCCCAAAATATTGCAAAGGACTGGTGTTACAAGGTGCATAGCCAGACACCAGGCTCCCTATCCATGTGAACCAGAGTTCCTCCCTAATCCAATTCAAGTGCAACCTGGACAATTGGATGGGAAACCGGAAATGCATCCCTGGTTTGGCACCTATGTCTCTGATGCAAACAGATAATCTGTAAATGGTTCATCTCACAGGCCCATGCTTACACTTATCAAGGGTATCAGAACTTGTCAGAGATTTGAGATGCATGGCTAGGCTTAAAAAGGTCCTTGTGGTCATTAGCCTAGTAAACACCTATGAACCTATGAACATGGATTCCAGAAGGGAGGCTCAGGTGCATTGATTTATAAGGTTGGGATCTGTAATAAAACCCTCAGTAAAGGCAGGTAGGATATTTCTCGTGTGTTTTAAGGCACAAAATCAAGTTGACAGATTGACAGCACATCGAAAAGAACCCATCAACTGCATTACTAATTACTACAGACATGGACAGTGTCATCCTCTGTGATGTAAGGACTCCGATCAGAGCACACATCACATGACATGCATTACAGTCTGGGTATTACATGGTGAGATAAAGTAATACAGACACAGTCTGATGTATCAGTATAAGACATGACTTGCATCAGACAGAGAGTTATGTGCATAGCTCATAGCACTATGTAGATGCTTGAGGTAGAGCAGAGTAGTGATGTACCCAAAAGTGCTGTTCAGATCATTATTATATACTGCACAGTGTGCATTCACTGTATGGTGTGTATTTCCATGCAAGACTAAAGGCATTAACAAACAAAATTGATGCAGTGCCACAGTGTATCATTATTTGTTTAATATGTGGATCACATACCAATAGATACACTTATGGAAGACATTATGACCTTTATATTGAAAACTTTACTTCTGGTCAATAGTATATGCAGACTACCTCTGTTTAAGTCTATAGGTAGCATATGCATGTGCAATCACTGTGCCAGAGAGATCCTGCAGGTATAGCATGATTTTCTCCATGGAGCCCTTAGTGTCCCATATGCTGACGTCCAAGTACTTATATTGCCTGTCACTGCTCAGACAGTGGTGTGCTCAGTGCAGCACATACACAAAAACATGTACAACTCTCAATCCCTTGGCAGCAGATTCAATCACAAATGCTTATGCCACCACATAGCTAACTGTGGCATGCAGTTCATGCAATACAGACACATCACACTTTGGTTTGTGCAATGCTGGCACTTATTATCTGCTGGGCCATGCACAGACAGGCCTCAAGGAGGCAGTGATGAAGTGGAATGTCGACATGGGCAGAATCATAACACAACACAACACAACACATTGATCCATCTGATGTTATTGAAATGGCTGCTGAATTGTAGTTGTTGAGCTATTGTTCCCTATAGCAACCATGTGTACAATCCAAACATTGCATTATCCATAGGCACAATAGATGCAGCACAGCATAGAAGGTACAATGGATATAGCATTTCATTGGTGGTGTGATGTCATAGAAGATGCACACAGGAACACTGAAGATGCCAGGGCAGCATTTTGCCAACAGCATGACTGTTTGCATCTTTAAGTGATGTTTTGTTTTGTTGTTGCTTCAGACAATACATTAGCTGCTAGGTTATAACAGGTTCTGTTTTAAGTGTCTCCAAGGTTTGGGCACTTGGAGTAAACAACGCCTGTGAATTTTTCTTTATATTGAATAAACCCTGTTTTCTGAGTTTTTGCAACTTTGAGATAGTACATTTAGAAATCAAAACTGTTAGAGCTTAACTTTCATATTGTGAGGTGCAGGAGGTGTAACCCTCTCCAAAATGTTTTCAAGTGATGTGTAACTGTAATTTTGTTATATTGAATCGAAGCTGCTTGATTTGTGATACTATGACAACTGACAAAAGGGGACTTGTTCATTTTTCATTGTAGATGCAATGCAGACCCTCAACCAACCTCTCTAGGACTACCAGTTGGTGCACCATCACTCTAACGATCCACTGGTATATTCTGTTTAATGTGACTGTCTGCACCAATTATATTCATGTACTTTATAGGGAAGCATCCCTTTGAAATGTGGCAGCTAGAACATGAGGATTTCTGACCCTCTGTTGATCCATGGTAGAACTACCCAGCAGAGTGTCACCTACATGGAGGTCTACAATATGCTGATGTCTAAGGGTGTATCCTATGCGGTAACAGTTATGTGCACATGCTCATGAGATATCCATAAAACACAAAAATGCTGGGACACAGATGTGATGTAGTAGTGTGATAGAATCTCAAGGGCAGCAAGTCTGTGGATCAGATGCCATTGCAAGTGACAGGATTACTGTGGCCCCTCTCGCTGGTGCTTTCCACACTGTGACCCTCATGGTGCAGCAGATGTCTGAAGCATTACATATCAAATGAGAAAAACACATCTGTAGTGCTGTGTGATAAACTTTCAGCATGAGATAGTCTGTGTATCACTTATGTGAGAAACTTGAGGCTAACGTGTGCACAATGTGTAGAAAAGCAGTGCGCTTGTGTGAATCGAATCGCTGAGTGCATTCACATTGTCATATTGTATGGGCAAAGGTACAGTAAGAGGAAGAAAATAAACATTACAATGGGAGATTAACATATCTGCTATAGTCCAGATGTTTCTAATGGTATAATGAGAGACATATGTAACCATACCAGTGTGATGGTTTATGTCATATTATCAAGTTTTCAGAAACTTGAAATTCATATTGTCGAGACCATATGTTTAACTTTCTTTCCAAAACTGAAAGTGTTTGTATGGAGATCGCAGTACAGTGGGGATCAGGAAATTTACTCTTTTCCCCACTGTAGTGAGATCTCAGAGTTGGCATATATAATTTCAATGTGGTGGTGGGGTGCAGACCTACACATTGGAAATTCAGGGAGGAGCTTGCCCCCTGCGCAAACTTAGATTTTTGTTATTTTGTTTTGTTTGAGTTTTCAGAAAGTAAAACATATGGCCTCAACCATTTGAAGTTCTAGTTTTGAAAAACTTGATAATCAAAAAAGGCCAAAGTGGTGCACGTCCTAAGCCACCCAGGCAATGTATTCCATTGGCACAGGGTCTGATACGCAAATGACTGGGCTACAGATTTTTAAGTCACACCTCTGGAACTACTAGCAGCCCCAACAAAGCAGGGCACAATGCCATATGGGTGCTATAGGGAATAAGTAATTCCTTAAGGTAAGATGAGTCTAAGTAGTTTTTGTTTAGTTCATAGATAAATGGTAGGCTAGTTTCCCTTGTGGGTCATTTTAAACTTAGCCAATTTCCCCTCAAAGGTGAGAATCAAACCCTGCACCTTGTGACTCTGAGGTAAGCACCTTACCAAGGTATACCAATGCTCCGAATATAGGCAAACAAATGCAAACACCAGGATACTATAGGCAATGTTAAATTGGATGGGAGGCCAGTGTGAGCTCTGTAACCATCCTCTGCAACTGCTAAGAGTGTAAGAAATGGAACTATAATAGTCAAGTTGAAAGGAGAATAGGATATGAGCAATAGTTAGAAAATACTGAGGTGGTAACAGTTGCTTGATTCTTGCAAAGTTCATTAGATCAACACAAAACTATTTTGTAGCTGCTGCTAACTAGTCCTGAAATATCAAATGGTCATTAAGGACAACACCAAGATTATATATCATAAAACAAAACATTAGCTTATTGCTGCCATAGACAGAAAATTATAGAAGTAGCAGTACTTAGGAATCTGTCAGCATCATATGCATAGCTAAGGACTCAGTCTTGGAGGGGTTCACTTTCAATAGCTTGCGCTTATGACTGCTGTACATGACTTCAAAATTGTAAACAAAGGTACGCAAATTGGCCGTATGTTTTTGAGGTAAAGGAATGTACAGCTGGGTGTCAGCAGTGCAACACTGATATGATGATTCTCTCCTTAATCAGATCTTAAAGGGGCAGCATGAACACTGTGAATATTACAGGATGCAAAATGAAACCCTGTGGTACCCCATTTCACAAAGGGTAGGAAATAGAAATATTTACTCCATTCACTACTCTCTGGGTACATCAAGAGCAGTAGAAGGTATACCAGTCTAAGGCATAGAAGAAAGGCCACAATATCAATACAACTGTTTGATCAGGAGACCATAATCAATGAAGAATATAAAACATCATCATGTAATATGTTGCCAGTACTCTAAACTTTATGTATTCAGTATCAAAAAGTTTAGGTTGTGGCTGTTCCAATATGGTGGACATTTATAATTCTCACTAATGTTACATACTATTAAAATAATCCTTAACAATCACCTGTAAAACATATTTGAATATATATGGTGTATGTCTCAGCATAAAAAAAAATCGACCCTAAAGTTATCAAGTTCAAATGCTTCATCACCAAATCAATGAAAAAATTAGAAATGTGATAAAACATATGTCTTTGTAAGGGGGCAAGCCCCCTGCACACCCTCGTACTCCTCACTAAATGTGTATATATATATATATATATATATATATATATATATATATATATATATATATATAATGTATATGTAAACTCCCTGATCCCCATATTACTGCTATCTCACACACACGCAAAAAAAATTCAATGTGTGTGTGTTCAGCTGATTTTAAATCACACATGCTGTCTTTTTCCCTGGTCAACCATAAAACGTTTGACGAAAAGAATGTCAGCTATATACATATATATATATTTTTTTTTAAATGGGTCACCTTCAGTAGCTTGAGTTTTCAGAAACATGAAATTCATATTGTCAAGACAATATGATAGGGATTCTGAAAACTCAAAGCTTTTGAAAGGAGTTCACTGTACTGTTAGGATTAGGGAATTTACCCTTTTCCTCACTGTAGTGCAATCTCAGATTTGATATATATATAATATGCAGGGGGATGTGGGGGGGGGGGTGCAGGGTGGCTTGCTCCCTGGAAAAACATAGAAAAAAGGTAGATTTTTTGTTGTTTTTTGAAGCGTGAGTTTTCGGAAACTCGATCATATTGACTCCACAATATGAATTTCAAGTTTCTGAAAACTTGAACTTCTGAAACAGACCTATATATATATATATATATATATATATATATATATATATATATATATATATATATATATATGGGTCTACTTCAGAATATCTACCATTCAGAATGCTGGCTTTCATGTTGCCGACACCATATGATCGACATTCCAAAAGACCGACATCCTGAAATAGCACAATTTACCTACCTGTAAACACAGTAAAACTGTGTTATGCAGAGGGGCAAGCCCCCTTGCACCCCCCACACCCCCTGCTACTTAAATATTCTCACTCCGAGATTGCACTATAGTGCAGGAAAAGGGAATCTCCCAGTCTCGCACTCTAGTGGGTTCTCCGCTATCATTTGTTGGCCTTTCAAACGTTTGCTCATATGGTGTCGGCCATATGAGTTTCAAACATTTGAAAGTTTGAACAAATGAAGGACTCCCATATATATGTGCATGTATGTATATATATATATATATATATATATATATATATATATATATATATATATATATATATATATATATCAACTCTCTTCTCTGTCTATCTATCTATCTATCTATCTATCTATCTATCTATCTATCTATCTATCTAATCTAACTAACTCTGATTTACAAATGGCGTATCATGCTACTATGTGAGCAATGGATTTAGATGTTTGTTGCATTTGAAATGACACCCCATGTGCAAAAATGGGATAAAAGGGTTTGTGGATGGATGGATGGATGGATGGCCGGATGGATGGATGGGTGGATGAATAGATGGATGGATATCATGCTACTGTGACTAAGCTAGTATGTTTGTATAACATTACTATACAGTGTTAATGTCTGTGCTTCATTTATTCCTATGTCTCTGAAAAACTGTAGTAGCCCAGCAGGGTCATCCCAGTCAAAAAATGAAAATCAGTCAATCAATAAATAAAATACATCTCCAAGACTAAGAAAGCTGGAGAAAAGAGGAAAAGTGACCTTCAAAAAGCATTCCATTTTCTGCAAGTTGTATAACATCAAATGTAGCATATAAACAAATTAAGAATGTGAGGGTAGCACCTGTACAACAGGGGGGTACCATAGCTTTCAACTTTTGTGCTCACAAACTTTGGTCAAAGCCAAAAATAATGGGTAGACAAAGTACCAAAAACAGGGACAGTTCTTAAATAATACTCTAATTCACTTAAGTTATAAATCAGCATACATTTTCTGAAAAATGTTGTTGTTGTTGTGTCTTTCGGCTTATCCCGGTTAGGGGTCGCCACAGCGGAACTCCAGTCTGCTAATGTTTGGTAGTGGATTTTTACGTGCCGAGTTAACAGCCCTGACGCACAACCTTCAACGAAGGCATGCCCATTCATGCATGCCTCCACACAGAAGACGCTCTAGCTGAGAATCGAATGTGACAATGTCTTGCTGTGAGGTGAAAAATAAGAAGTAAAAAATTTTAATGTCTAACATTACTGACTGACTGCCTAGCATTACTGACTGACTACAATCATAGCTGATTTTATGAGGGAAAACTAGGGGGGGTGTTGAGAGGTATGAGGGGAATACATGAGTACGGACACCTACAACAATGATTATTTTGTAGTTTGCATTTTGTTGTATGATATAATGTTTTGTGTTGGTGTTTTATTTTTGCATTTTAACAAGTGTAAATATGATATTTCATTATGGACTCTGATAAATGGAATCAGACAAGAAAAAGCAGGACCGGCACAGAACAAAGAAGGTCATTAACTACCCTGACAAGGGTAGTCCTAGTGTTATAGTAAGGTGCATTCCAGGCTGTTAAATATCCCTTCACCCACGTACTGTTTGATAATTTGAGCTGTGCATAAATAACCCTTTTAATGACCCTTCTAAAAATAGAAAGTTCAAGAGTGGGAAGTAACTATCAAAAGTATTAGGGTCCAAATATGGTTTCTTGAGAAACAGGATAACTAAGGCCTTTCTTAGAAGAGATGGAAGAATTCCACTACTCAGTAAGGACACTAATATCTGACTGGTAACTAGTCATAGTACAGTGGAGCTGGCAGCAACCACTTTGGAAGAGTAGGGGGTTGACAGTCAGGTAGCTGGCCAGATACCTGAAGTTACAGACAAGAGCTTATCATACTCAGATATCACAAGCATATAAATAAACATTGCTTGCAGTGTGAGTCTCAGAAATGTCTTTGGGGTGTGGGTGGGACACTGTGCATCTAGTAATAGCAATAGTGCCCATGAAAATGTGAGATATTAAAATCCTTATGTTGTTTATTTACACAGGCAGACTTGCATAGCTAATCTGACACCCTAAAGGACATGACCAATCAGTTACCCACCTCAAAGATTCCTTTAGACAGAAAATGAATGTTATTCTCACAGTTCTTAAAGGTTGATAGGCTCATTGGAGATCACTAGGCTAATGGATTAAGAGCCCTTACAATCTAGCCAATATAACCCAATTTTGCCTAATATATGGCCCTAGGGGCAAGAGGGTGGCATGGATCTGTGCCTATGCCTTAAGTGTCTTACAGATTACCCCTGTCCATAAGGAACATAGGCACTACCCCAGGTATGAATTTGTGATTCCCCATCCATTGATGCAAACTGCATTTGAAGAGGGCCAGGGAAGGGCTGTGCTTGATGTGAATAGAAAGTCTGTTCCAATGAAGTGGCAAGCTCTGAGACACATATCTGTCTCTCTAGCATGTTTTGTTTGAGTCGCTGACTTAGTTTAGATCCCTAGAGTGGGTGACCCTTATGTTGTTTGACTTAAGGATGTGTAGCAGCTCCATCAGGGCTGGATTTGTAACTGCCTTGTAGGTCAGGCATAGGTCACCCCTTAATAATCGGTAGAAAAAAGAGTAAAGGGACAGGGCTTTTAGTCTGTCTGTATAGGGCATGTTGTTTGTACCCTGTATTTTGTTTGTGAGGAAGCTCTGAGGTCCCTCCAGCTGCTGTAAGTGCCTAGTCAAGTACATGCCAAATGTTGCATTTTACTCGATTATTGGTCTAATGAGGGCTGAGTACAGTGGGACTATAATTTCCTTGGATATGGATGCCATACCTTTACTTATAATTTGTGCCACATAGAAGGACTTCCTCACCACCGTGGACACATAATGGTCAAAGTTCAGGTTACTATCTATCTGTGTGCCCAGATCTCTCACCTCTGAGTGTACTGTTAGGGGCATGCTATTGATATTGCAATTTTCAAGGGTATTTTATTCCCAAAGGATATGATAATGCATTTTTTTGCATTTAGTTTTAGGCCATAGTTCTGGCACCAAATATTTGTCTGATTTAGACACTCCTGAAAGATATGTACATCATTGGGGGAATTCAATGATTGCCCCCAGCTTGCAGTCATTGGCAGACTTTGTCATCCAGAAGACTTCTACACTAGCCTTGAGTTCAGAGAAGTTTATTCCAAACAGGAGTGGTCCCACCACTGAGCCCTGTGGCACACTACTAGTAACAGGCCTCTTGCTAGATATGAATTCACCCATTTTAACCAGCTGAGTATAGGTGATGCCATCTATAACTAACTCTGCTAATTTTTTGGGTGTTGCCATTAATACTGCAGACATAACTGAAAATGCCTTATAGTTATCCTTAGCTTTGGAGGCTATTTTTATCTCAAAGTCTGCTTTCAGAGATTCAATTAGTTCCCTGATTCACTTGTTTAGACTAATGAGGAACTTCTTGATCTGTTGTGCACATTAAAGTTTTTATGTTTTGGATTCTACCTCTATCTCGGTGTGACATCATTTTATATCTCGGTGTGGTATCATTTTATATGTCTTCCTCCTTGTTACCCGTGATTGCTGGATTTGACTCATCGTGCACTATTGTTTAGTTTAGACTAATGAGAGACTTTTTGCTGTGTTACACACATTCCCTCTAACTTCTCAACAGGATTTTCTTTCTTTGGCTATACAACCCATTAATACCAGGGGTCCGCCAGCATGGTTTGTTTTTTGTGGTTTAACCTGGGTTTGTTTTGGTGTGGTACTGCTGTTTCTATGCAGTTGTTTATATGGTCATACAGGGCTTTTGTTTATGCCTCTGCCTAGGTTTCTGTGTTTTCTTGATTAGGGGGAGCTTGAAAACTAGCTATGTCTTCCTTAGTAGGGGATAATTTACCTTAGAGAAGTTCTTAAAGCTTTTGGGGATAGATGAGGGTGCTAGTTTTACCTTTGTTTCACATGAGACATCTTTGCAATCTGATCTTATGAGTGAGGACATTATGATGCGGGGGAAGGGGCAGCACACTCCCATATTTTTGAGTACCAGATCTAGGATATTTATTCCCCTAGTGGGAGCTGTTCCATGGCCTTTGAATTTATAAAGTCAAGAAACTTTTGGGCCTGTATGTTAATGGTCGTGTATACCTCCCAATTAGTGATGGGGAAGTTAAAATCACCCATGAATATTATATTGGGCTGGATGGTGAGTGATTCTAATAACTTAATTTATGATGTATGGGGTTCTTGGTTCATGGTGGGGGATTTGTAGCTAGCAAGAATATGGCAATGGATTTTTTCTACAGGTTTGCTGCATCTGGGTCTGTTTGTAGTGGCTGTTTGTTTTGATCATGTTTTCCAGGCCATCTCTGATTGGAAGGGATTTTTTTGCACAAAAGGAAGAAACTGTTGTCCAAGGGTAAAAATGAACAAATTCCAAATTGGAAAAACTCCGTCCTTAGCCTCAACAAGCAAATTAGATCAGATCACTAGTGAAAACCTCCAAAGCCAATTATGAATCAAAACTAACCTCCGAAACAAAGGGAAGCCACTCAACCTTCTTCAGTTACATCAGGAATCTCCATGGCAAAGCCCAAGTTTGTTCCGAATTAGTACTTAACAGTATCACTTACACTGATCCTGTTGACTTATAGGTTCAGTTCAAACTTTATCCCCCCCCCCCATTTCCCCCAAGGCACTTTCAACATTCCCAATACTTGTCCCGCACCTCACATCTCCATAGATCAAGTATTAAAGGCTCTATCCAAGACAAAGAAGACAGCTTCCAATGGACCTGATAGTATCCCAGTCTGTATTCTGCACCATTTTCAGCAAGAACTGGCCTCACCATTGAGCACCTTGTTCAACAACAGACGTAAGAACAGGCTTTATTCCAGCAGAGTGGAGAACTGCCATTGTCATCCCCTTGCACAAAGGTGGTGCCACTACTGACCCCAGAAACTATCACCCCATTAGCTTAACAAGTCTAATCTGTAAAGCCATGGAGTACATTATTATGGATCTCATAAACAAGGACATAGGCAATCTCCAAGTACTTGACCCCACCCAGTTCAGATTCGCCAAGGGCAGATCTTGCCTGTTGAACCTGGTTGACATTTTTGAGACTGTCACTAAGGCTCTGGATTAGGGAAAGCCAGTACATACAGCTGATCTTGACTTGGCCAAGGCCCTTGACACAATCCCCTACTTGGGCATCATCAAAAAGCTAACACAACTGGGTGTTGTTAGATTTTATGAATATAAATCTGAAATTAATTATGTTGTAAATATGCTGAAAGAAAAGGCTTGCTTAAATGCAGAAACAAAGTTTAAGTAATATGTGATCAGCAGTCATACTAAATGACCATGGCTTGGAAAAGGAATCTGCTGAATGGACATTTTTCCCTTACAGACTCAAAATAGGATGTATGCAAGAACAAAAATGCAAAATCTGCTTTTTAAGAACAATGACATGTTATTCTGCATGGAAAAACAGGATGACAGATGTTTTTATACAAAGATCCAAATAAAATACAGGATGTTCACACTGTCAGAAAAGTTGATCTCTGACAATGTGTTTTCTCAAAAATATGTTTTTCTTCATAAAACAGGATATGCTTATCAGCATTGACATAAGAACACATGTTTCTATACACAGATTCAAATAGAATACAGGACAATGTGTTTCCTCAAAAATATGTTTTTCTACATGGACATCAGGACACTGTTACAGGATATTCACACTGTCAGAAAAGCTGGTCTCTTACAAGACATTGTTAAACAAGGAAGTTTAGTATTATTTCTACAGGATAAGCAATTCTCCAAAATATGTTTATGCATGACTAAAAAGAGTATATAAAGAGCTGTATAAATCCAGTTGTTTAGGGATATGGTAGGAACACATTTGGTGTTCTGAGGTAAATGTTATATCTCTCACATCATCTGTACTATATGAGAAGTAAAGTTGGAACAGTACTTTTAAGCTGCAACGTGGTTTCGTTTGATTTATTATAAAAAGTTATTTGTTACTGCTCTTTAAAGTTGATGCTGCAAAGTATATTCTCTCATCAGTGTATATTCTGCAAGTTTCTGTATGCAACAGACTGTGAATGAGTGTCTTAAGAACATTGCAGATCCATCACACCAAGTAAGCAAGCAAGTAAGAGCCATATAATAATATTTTTTCAATGGCGAGGCAGCTGAGTGACTAGCACCATATAATTTTTTCAATGGCAAGCTAGTCTGCATTTGAACCTACAATCTGCATTCAAACACAGAAGGAGTGATGGTAAGCCCTGCAGAGGGTCACTTCAGTCAAATTGCAGTAACTAACATTTGTACGTATGTGTAAATCCTAAACAGAAGTATTCCAGTTTATGCAGCTTTCAGTAGTAAAGTTTTTTAGACGTCTACAATCCGGAGTGAGACTAGTTCAAGAAATTCGCAGTGCCATAAATTCTTCAAGAAAAGGGGGATATCCACTAGCCCATCAGTCCACTGCCTGTTGTGCTTTCCCAGCTTCTCAAGTGACTTTGAAAAATTTCCAGCCATCTGCAATAGCAGCCTGATCACCTGTTTTCTTGCTAACTGGTAAGACTTTTTTCTGTGTCACATATTTAGTGTGGATGATGTTAAAACAGTTTGTATATTCTTAAGAGAGTTTTTATATTCTTAAGACAGTTTGTATATTCATATATAGTTTCTGTATTCCTAGACAGGTTGTATATTATTAGATAGTATGGATATTATTTATAATTCATGCAGGAGTAAACCAAACTTTAGTAAATTGCTATGTTGGTATACACAGCACATTAGTAAATGTAAAACCTTATTAGGGCAGGTTGATAGTAAGGCATTATGCAAATGTATTACAATATTTGACTGGTATCTCAAAGAAAACCATGTGAAAAATGACAAATGTTTATTGTGTGCTTCAACAAAAACTGCATTTTGTGTATTATGTCATAAAATAATATTGCATCATATTGCTATAAAAATAGACTGTAAAGACAGATTTGAAGAATTAACTAAGGGTAAAGTGTTTCCATTACATTCTGATGTTGAACAGTTATGTCCTGTCACCACATGTGAGTCAAATCAGTTACTGATAGAACCCCTAGTACATTTTGTTACAAAGGAGTGTAGTAAACTTCTAAAAGACAGACACAATGAGTTCAGGAAGCTTAGACAAGTTATACACACATCTTTTCAAAAGTGCATAGGAGTTTCAAATTCAGCAGAACAGTTTACTAAAGAATGTCAGAAAGACCATACAACATTCCAGGAAATTCTTCAAAAGCAGTTGCAGGATAAAGGAAATAAATTAGCTGAACTGACAGAGACTGGGAACTTCCTGCATACACAGTTAATCTGTGCAAAAGAAATATATTTTATAATATGTTTATGTTTTGAAAATGGTTAAACATACATGGTAGGATGGTAGGATTTGATGTCTGGACAAATCATTCTTAAATGTTTTACTTTCATTCAGTTAAAGCAAGACATCTATCAGTACTACAGTAAAGTAAAGCATATGAATGCCATTCATTAGCATAGTCAAAAGGTAAACAAAACTGTTTTAGTGTATTATAATATATAAAATTAAATAAAAATAGTTAATAAGAATAAAGATTTAAAGTCACAAGACTGACATGCTTGTATAAAGATATACAGATATAAGACAGACATGCATGTATGTTCTTTTCATCTAGAGTACATCTGTTACAATACACAAGAATAACAGTCAGACAACAGCAAATATAAATAATATAAATATAAATGTGTTGGTTAAACTAATATCTATTTTGTTTTTTACAATTTGTTTATAATTATATAGTAACACCAAACAGTTAAAGTTCTGAATTTTAAAAATAAATAAAATCACAGATGGTATTATTCAAAAGTTTTTGTAAATTTAATGGCGGGACAGTTAAATAGTTAAATAAATAAATAAAAAATACTGAAATCCATGTAAGGTAATTATAAAATGATGTCTATTTATGTAGTATAAATGCATAGTTATGCAAATCAAAATCACATTAAAGGAAAAATGCTAAAAGAATTAATTATAGTTTACAGAGTATGAAATGTGAGCTCAGACCTTCCTAGACTGAATGAATAGTTACAGAAAATGCTGGAAAGATAAGATAAACAACAAGACTGATTGCCAGGCAAGTAGCTTGAGTTTTTCTAAAGCATCATTGTTATTAAAACATAATTGTTAAAATGTTTACAGGCAACACTATTTAGTAATTGTCATAAAATGCCACAATTGTGCATAGATGTCACTGATAATCTGTTTGCAAGTAAATGTTAAAAGGACAAAAAAACTCAGTTGTATCAAGTACAGCCAGCAAATGGGCTATAGTATATATACAGTTCAAATCAATTGTGCAGGAGAATGTAAATGCCTACTAGTGGTAGTAAACAGCAAAAGCTTTATAAAAAGTTATCAAGTCAGACAAAAGTTCATAATTTGATAAAATAAATGTATGACCATAGTGTTGGGCTGACATACATTCTATTCTTGCAGCGTGGGGCAGGTAAACAGTGCTGGAGTGCTGCAGGGGGAGGGGTACTTTCTCAGTTTTACACTGACTGTATAAGAGGGAGGGGAACTTTCTCAGTTTTACACTGACTGTATAAACAGACTGTGACAAGGGTCTGAAATAAAGCTACATAAAAATAAATAATAAGGGTCTAAAATAAAGCTACAGGAAAAAATATCTCATTCCTTCTTGACAATACTCTTTTAGGGAGAGGAAAAAACAGGTATTAGTGTATTAGAAATACTGGTAAACTGGATTAAACCTGACAGGATAAGATATTTTACAAGTTGTTAATAGCTATCATAATGGTTATTATTGTATTGTTTAGAATTAAATTATATTTACAGCCTGTTAAACGTAAAGCTATACAAGAGATGGTTTAAAAAAACAAGAGGATTACAGCTATACAAGAGAGAATAAAGATATGCAAAAATGCATAAATGTTTCTAATAGCAAGAATGGTCACTATTTTTAATATGTTTTTGGCAAAGCAATGTTGGTATAAAAAAACATCAATGTTTCTAATTGCTGAGTATGTAGTTTAAAATAACAGGACATATGGATTTGGTGTCAATTCCACTAGATATTTCTAAAGAGACAAACATTTTCCAAGATTTTGCTTAATATTAATGTTATTAAATTTGTAAGACTAGACTAAATGTACTTTATAGTCATTGTATGTACAAATGCAGTAGAATTCAGTACAAATTAAATGAATGTCTAGTAATAAATATGTGTGAAAAAACATGTTTTTTAAAAAAAAGTGGGTCCAGTATACCTAGTAAATTGAAATACATGAACAGCAAACAGTCTATGTAAATACATACTGTACAGAATACATTGTAGCAGTTCAGAGACATGAACACAATGTGATGGTTAAAATGACATTGAGATTGTGTGTTTTCAGTAGTGTATAAATGCTTGCAGTAGCACATAGTTATTGTCTCATAGTTAATTTAACAGCTGCGAAGAGTTAATGAAACAGTTCTGTCATAAATTAAATTCTGTGATTAGATTGAAATGCATGAATAGCAAACAGTCTGTGTAAATACATACTGTACAGGATACATCGTAATAAGTTCAAAAGTAATTTGTCAAGTTGTAATATCATTGGTTTTACCACAGTAAAATAATTGCTTTCAAATATTTATTATCTAAGCCCAGTTCAGTACTTTACCAATATGTTAATGAGCAGTTCAAAGACATGACCACAATGTTATGGTTAAAATGACATTGAAATTGTGTGTTTTCAGTAGTGTATAAATGCTTGCAGTAGCACATGGTTACTGTCTCTTATAGTTGGTTCAACAGTTGCAAAGAGTTAATGAAACAGTTCTAAGTCATAAATTAAATTCTGTGATTGCAAAAGAATAAATTGATCAAGTTAAAAAAATAAATAAATAATAACATTAAAGCAGACACAGCTCATAACTGATGAAATATTTTCACAGAATGGTCTGCAAAAGAAAAAGTTGTTAAATACATTCAGTTTTGGTAGTAATACTTTAATATCATTGTATTAACTATGTAAAATTGCATTTTGATTTGTTGTATCAAACTAAAGGTTTGTTTCTTGTGTTTTCTATATAAAATGTTTTGAGTATGTTTAAAAACAGAGGGAATTGTTAGATTTTATGAATATAAATCTGAAATTAATTATGTTGTAAATATGCTGAAAGAAAAGGCTTGCTTAAATGCAGAAACAAAGTTTAAGTAATATGTGATCAGCAGTCATACTAAATGACCATGGCTTGGAAAAGGAATCTGCTGAATGGACATTTTTCCCTTACAGACTCAAAATAGGATGTATGCAAGAACAAAAATGCAAAATCTGCTTTTTAAGAACAATGACATGTTATTCTGCATGGAAAAACAGGATGACAGATGTTTTTATACAAAGATCCAAATAAAATACAGGATGTTCACACTGTCAGAAAAGTTGATCTCTGACAATGTGTTTTCTCAAAAATATGTTTTTCTTCATAAAAAACAGGATATGCTTATCAGCATTGACATAAGAACACATGTTTCTATACACAGATTCAAATAGAATACAGGACAATGTGTTTCCTCAAAAATATGTTTTTCTACATGGACATCAGGACACTGTTACAGGATATTCACACTGTCAGAAAAGCTGGTCTCTTACAAGACATTGTTAAACAAGGAAGTTTAGTATTATTTCTACAGGATAAGCAATTCTCCAAAATATGTTTATGCATGACTAAAAAGAGTATATAAAGAGCTGTATAAATCCAGTTGTTTAGGGATATGGTAGGAACACATTTGGTGTTCTGAGGTAAATGTTATATCTCTCACATCATCTGTACTATATGAGAAGTAAAGTTGGAACAGTACTTTTAAGCTGCAACGTGGTTTCGTTTGATTTATTATAAAAAGTTATTTGTTACTGCTCTTTAAAGTTGATGCTGCAAAGTATATTCTCTCATCAGTGTATATTCTGCAAGTTTCTGTATGCAACAGACTGTGAATGAGTGTCTTAAGAACATTGCAGATCCATCACACCAAGTAAGCAAGCAAGTAAGAGCCATATAATAATATTTTTTCAGGTGTAAATCCCAGTCTCATCAGATGGGTGTCCAACTGGCTCACCGACAGTACCCCCAAGGTCAAAATAGGCACCTCCACCTCCGATAGCAGACCTGCCACTAGTGGAGTTCCCCAGGGATCTGTCCTAGGACCCCTACTTTTTAGCATATACTTCTCAGAGGTCCAGACAAAGACAAAAGGCCTGCAGCTGACCAAGTTTGTGGACGACTGTAAGTTGGGCGCTGTCATTTAATCCCCAAATGGTGTTAACATACTGCAGGAGGCTCTCACAGCAACTAATGATTGGTGCCAAAGTCACGGCCTCAAGCTAAATGCAAAAAAAAATGTATCCTACCATTTGGCAAAATCACTGCCCCACCAATTGCCACATCAATAGCGACCCATCTAAGCATGCAACTGGTGATGAGAGTCTTGGGTACTCAGGTTGATAATGATCTCACATATGACCATCATGTAGTGGCAGTGGTCAGAAAAGTCTTTTACTTGGTTCATCCCATAAGTAAAGGGATTGCATCTAGAAAAAAAGAAGGTTATTACCTTTCTATACTCCTCCTTCATTAGACCAATAATTGAGTATAACACCCCATTTGATATGTACCTCTCCAAACATCTGCACCAACTGGAAAAGCCACAGAAATACCTCACAAAGAGAATCCATGGCTTCCAACACCTGCCCTATGTGGAAAGGCTCAAATCACTATCACTCTACTCAGTATCATAAAAAATTGCTAAGAGGTGATCTGTGTCTTGCCTACAAGGCAATCTCGGACCCTGCCCTACTAGAGATGTTCCATATCCATAAGTCTAACTCTTAGCGCATTACCTGCTCGAAAGGCCTGAATCTAATATGCAACATCAACAAAACCTGCTGGAGAGACAGGTTTGTCTCCCAGAGGGTACTCTGATTCTGGAATAGACTTCCCATACACATCAAACAGAGTACCTCACTGACCCTCTTCAAGTACAACCTTGATTAGTGGATGGGAAACCACAAATTTGTCCCAGGATTTCCACCTGTGTCCCTCATTGACAGGGGTGACAGCTGCTGACTGAGGTTTATTTTTGGGGATAAACTCTTGGCTAGGCTTGTAAGGGCCCCAGTAACCTCCTTTGATCCTTTTGAGAGCAGTGTGTTGATTGGAACCTGTCTGGTGAAGGGTGGTTGGTCTAACGCTCGGAGTAAGCATCCTCATTGGTCATTTTGAAACTTTTTAAATGTTTTTCAAGTTTTTAGCTTCTGATATTTAAGCCCTGTGTTTGAGCAGGTTTCTGCTTGTTTGTACCGAGCTGAACTGAGGTTGGCTACCAGCCACAACTTTGAGCTGAGATACCAGACAACTAGAGGTTTCTGAAATTCCCAAAAACATAAGTTGCCTTTTTTGCTTATTTATACTATTTACTGAACTTTTTGTTGCCTACCATTCACTTTTATACTGTATATACTGTGTACCAAACTACACTGTTGTATTGCAATTGTCTGCCTTACTGTGCCTGTTAAATTATGTTTTATTGCTGTTTTCATTGTTTACAAATCTCTTTTTGCTATTTTAAGTATTTGCTGGTACTTTTCACTGTTGCAAAGCAATCTCTTCTGCTTATTCTGGTTTTCCTGCAAAGCAGTGTTAAAATAACTAATCTGTTAGCTGTTTAAAACATACATTCTTTAGAGTCTCCTTGATGCTTTTCTGCTGTTTTAAATGTTTTAGTGTTTTACTGCTATATTTCTGCTGTGTTAAACATTCTCTAGTGTTTCCCATTGAAACTGGGGTAGCTAATAGCTGTAACATAGTCCAGATACAGGTTTGCTGCATCTGGGTCTGTTTGTAGTGGCTGTTTGTTCTGAACATGTTTTCCAAGTCATCCTTGAATGGAGGTGGCTTTTCTGCACTCTAGTGAGAGGAGAGTGCTGATTGGAAATTGTCTGGTGAAGGGTGATTTGTCTAGGGCTTGGAGTAAGCATCCTCACTGGTCCTTTTGAACCTTTTTAATGTCTTTTCAAGTTTTTAGCTTCTGGTATTTATGCCATGGGTTTGAGTAGGTTTCTGCTTGTTTGTGCATCGTGCAGCACTGTGCACTGCCATGCAACTGTGTGCCATAGTCGGACAGATGCATTCAACAATTTTCCCTTAGATACAGCTGTAGCACATTAGTGTAGCCCTCAACCTTAGTACCTTCCCAGTCAAAGAAATACTGATAGTGAGCTGTAACCTATTAATCCACCAGCAACAATCCCCTGGCAGAAATATACATCCACTGAGCTCCTCCTTGATTGATCCTGACCCCCCCTTCCTTGTAATAACAGTGTTCAACCTAGCATTATGGGCAGTTGGACTACCCTTGTTTCTCCTGCCAAACTTCTTGACTTGGGTCTCTTGAAGCAGTGTAGTAATTTCCTCATGTACACCTACAACTCTCTACTAATACAAACACAAAAATTCACTGAGTGCCCAAACAAGGACAGAGACTCAGGACAAAACACCCAATAAATAAGCTTTAGCATGTAATAGCGTTAATCAACACTTTCATCCATGAAGGACTTCTACAGAACAAATACAAACACCATAAAAATCAATTGCATTTATAACAACTAAATACCAATCAGAAAAGCAACCTAATCAACATCATTTAACAGCAATTAATATAATTACTTAAAACCTAAAATCTTTAGTCTACTATCACTTAAAAAAACATTTAATATTAATCATGCCATTGATGCCTGGAGAAATGTCAGCCCCTTATTTCAGTTGTCAAAGTGTTTCTTTCTTATCAACCATATTTTTTTAAATCTCCTCTCTTCTGATCCATATCAATTTATTCCACAACAGTAAACAAAAGCTTTTTAAAAGTTAAGCACTCGACTGAATGTTTAAAGCATTTTTTATTTTTAATTGCATATAGATGTTCTTTTATTAAAATATTTAAGCTTCTAGTGGTCATGCCTACATAATAAGCATTACATACACTACTGCTATAGTTTTACAATTAAACGCACCTGTTATCAGGACAGTATAACCCAAATGTACTAAATTTAAATAAGACTCCTCTAGAATATATCTACAAATTTGACAAAGTGCCACATTTATACATCCCTTTAGGTTTAAATGATATCATTTCATTGGAAATACCACCAGAGTCACTATACTTCCATGCAGGAAGTGACCGTTTAGGAGCAGGAGAGCAGCGTGCCAGGCATATTAATGAAGGCACGCTGCCTGAGCTCCTAAATGGACACAGAGCATGTACGAGTGCAGGGGGAGTGTCTGAGAGCAGAGCTCTCAGAATATACAAGCCCCTGCAAGCAAGAACAGCAGGTTAGCAATAAGAATGAGCGAGACTGCTCATAGGTGTCTGCATACCCCCAGCAACACCCCCCCCCCAAGTTTATAAGAGCAGTAGTTAAAATATAAAATATAAACAAGCTATTTTTTTTTATGAAACAAATAAAATTTAACCGTAGGTGCACAGGTTTGCCCATTGCTTAGCTATGTTTATTGCAGCTTAAATGGCACAAGAGGATAAAAATCAAGATATATGCAAATGAAGCAGTACTGCAATAGTGTAGTGGGTAGAGCATTCATCTTATGAGTAATCATTCACGGTTCAAGTCTCACTCCAATACTTTCCATGTCAAATCACCTTCTGAACAATATTTTTTGTAGTATAACCTACTAAATAACATATATTTGTGAATTGGAGTACTGCATTAAATGCAGATGTGAGGTGTCATTGTCATAATGTTGTAAAATCCACAGATAATCACAAGTGCCCCATACAGTATATATACACATGAATCATGGATACAAATCGAAGGTACAATGTATAATGAATGATAAAGCCATAGAGTTTCCAAATCCACCACCTCCCCAAGAACCATTTTACATTACTGTCTAAATTAGTGCGGGGGTAAATGGGAGTAAACACTATTAAGCAAGAGTAAGCATATTTAAGTAGTAGTAAGCAGGTTTAAGCCAGTTTGCATGGAGGTAAGCAATGTGCACACATGTTAAGCAATATTGAAGCTAACTCTCTGTAAGCATATTTAACTGGAGGCTAGCATTGCTTACCATCGTGCAAACCTGTGCAAACCCCCTAAAAAGTGCCTTAATCACTCTGCATGCAACAGTCGCTGTTCTGGCCAGAAACAAAATAAACAGCCTTTGCAGGTCTTGAACTCAGGACCCTGTACACTATACTCACAGCAGTTAACCACTAAGCCATCACACCAGTGCACAAGATTGAGGTATCACCAAACAGATCCTCACTATAGGAAAATCAAAGTGAACATGTGAAAGGAATCTATATACAGTTTTATGTTGTCTAACCTACTACATAACATAAATATGTGAACTGGAGTACTGCATTAAGCCCAGATGTGAGGTGTAATTGTAATAAAGTGTTGAAATCCCCTAATAAACACAAGGACCCCATACAGTGTACGTACTCATGAATCATGGATACCAAACACATATATAACATGTAATGAATAGTAAATCAATACCAAACAGCAAGTAGTATGCAAATAAAAAATTAAGGAATGCTAAGCATTGCACAGCCCAGCTTAGTAGGTGTAAGCAATGTGTAGACCAGCTAAATCAGTTTGCCCATTGGTATACCCCTATAAGCAAAGCCAACCTTAGTTAAGCAAGTTTGCCCATAACTTAGCATTTTCAAAACCATCCAATCATGGCAAAGTGCAGGAAATCAGCCATATTTAAACCAAACAGGCAGGAATACATCGCATAACTAGTTGCAGCTTCCTCCTGTAAGCACTATGACTGGTATGGTAGAGGGTGTGCACTTTCGGGCGCAGTGCTGGTGCATCCAGGAGTCCAGAGTCATGGCAGGACTCCTTGTGAAAGACCATGACCAGAGACTGCTGCAGGACCACTAACAGGGTTCCCAGTACAAAGTGGAAGCCTGGGACCATCTCACCCATGACCTCACCAGTGCCACTGGCATACCTCGAACTGGTGAGCAGGTCAGGCATCACTATGCTGACCTGAAGTGGAGAAAGAGGGATTTCTTGGGTCAGTGTATCCAAGAGGCTAGGAGGACAGGGGATGTCCCAGCCATGTGTAAGTATCAGTCCACTACCTGTTTAATAATTGCCAGCTCATGTATATTATAGATAGGTATGGCTAAATATTCCTCTTATGTCTTTCACAGTGGCAGATGAGATGGCTGCGAACCAGGAAGCCCATGCCTGTAGATTGCAGCAGTTACGACGCGAGGCGAGTTAATAATATTCTTGCATGTACTGTCATAGGAAATAAATCTGAAAGTAGTAGTAAGTTAATCATCTGTATAAAATCTGTATTGTTTAAGGCATGTACTGCATACACCAGAGAATATAGCAGGAAGAGTCTCATATAGGTTGTATGTAAATAAAAGCATAATAGCCTGACAATAAAGGTCTAACTGCTGGACTGCATGTGTTTACTCTGGCATCATATGGCAATGTAGAGTTGCAATCTAATAGTACTGTTGTATTAAGCACTGTTACCCACACTTGTTTGTTTGTCTTTCGGCTTTTTCCCGGTAAGGGGTTGCCACAGCAGAACTCCAGTCTGCTAATGATTGGCAGTAGATGTTTTATGAAATGCAGAGGTGCCAGCTTGACGCCCAACCTTCAACAAAGGCACTCCAATTTATGCACGCATGTCTTTCAAATGCTACCCAACCACGGGGAGGATATGCAGACTCCACACAGAAGGCACTCCCAAGCCAAGCCCAGAATTGAACGGGAGAACCTCTTGCTGTGAGGTAATAATGCTACCGCCGTACCACTGCAGCATAAATAAAATGTGTAGGAATGTCTGTATATGACTGCTGTAATCACAAGAGGTCATATAGTCCAACTGAGAGAGACTTAGAAAACAGCAAAAAGACAGCATAACCCAAGCAACACACTCAACTGAGACGTGAACCATTGTATTTTTAGCACACACAGCCATGGTTCAAATCCTGGGAGTGGTAGTAAGCTATATAGGTTCATAGGTTCATAGGTTCATACTAGGCTATCTGCCCAAGGGCATTTATAAGCCTAGCCCATAGTTATGTGGCTTTCGCCACCCCTTTAGTTTGAATAAAACTATGCCTATTATTTTGCTGTGCCTCTGTCAAGCAGTGACACTGAAGTAATCCCTGGGGTATATCTGCGATCTCCCATCCATTGGTCAAGATTCCTCTTGAACAAGGCCAGCGAGGTGCTCTGCCTCACATGTACCGGGATTTTGTTCCACAGCATAGGGAGTCTCTGGGTGATGAATTTGTCCCTCCAGCACATTCTATTAATAACCGTGTCAAGGTTTAAGTCTCCCGCCCTTGTGGTTCTGAGGGATCTAGATTTTTTGAGGTGAAGCATATTCATCAAATCTGGGTTTGACATGGCCTTATATGTCAGGCACAGGTCACCTCTGAGCAAGCGGTATGAGACTGAATAGAGCTGGAGTTCTTTCAGTCGGGCAGCATAAGACATATTTTGAGACCCTTTATCCTTTTGGTGAGGAACTTTTGGGGCCTTTCCAGCTGCTGCAGGTGGCGGGTCAGATACATTCCGAATGGGGCATTGTACTCAATCATAGGTCTAGTGAGTGATGAGTACAGGGGGACGATGACCTCCCTTGATCTAGATGTGAATCCCTTCATGATCAGGTGGGCAATGTAGAAGGTTTTCCTAACTACTTTAGCAACATGAGTGTCAAACGAAGGCTACTGTCAACCTGGGTCCCCAGATCCCTGATGACTTCTTCTGTGCTCAGTGGATTGCCACCTATATGGTAGCTAGGGGTAACCTTGTTTTCCCGAAGGGTATGACTATGCATTTCTTGGCGTTTAACTTTAGGCCATGGCTCTGGCACCAGTTATCCGTTTCTGTGAGGCCCTTCTAAAGGATATCTGTGTCAGATGTGTTTTCGACTATGGCGCCCAGTTTGCAGTCATCTGCAAACTTTGTCAGCCATAACCCTCCTGTGTTTGCTTGTACTTCAGAAAAGTAGATGCCGAACAAGAGTGGACCCAGGACTGAGCCCTGTGGGACACCACTTGTGACAGGCGTTGAGTCTGACATGGCTCCAGCAACTCTGACCCTGTGGGTTCTGTCACTTAGCCAGTTTGCAACCCATCTTGTGATGTATGGGTTTACATTCAAGCTTATGAGTTTTTCGATGATACCTGAGTGGGGTATTGTGTGAAGGCCTTTGCCAGGTCGAGGTAGGCTGTATGGACTGCCTTTCCCTCATCAATGGCCTTGGTGACTGTCTCGAAAAAGTCAACCAAGTTTAAAAGGCATGATCTGCCTTTGACAAAGCCAAACTGGGTTGGATCCAAAGTCTGCAAGTTCCCTATGTCTTTATTTATGAGTTCCATTATGATCCTCTCCATGGCTTTGCAGATAAGGCTTGTCAAGCTAATGGGATGGTAATTACCAGGGTCGGTGGAGGCACCGCCCTTGTGAAGTGGGACCACAGTCGCCGTCGCCACTCCTTGGAGTACGTATCCTGAGGTGAGGCTAAGATTAAACAGCTGTCCTAACTGCGGGTTTAATTCCTCATTGAGTTCGTGGAGCACACAGCCGGGGACACCATCCGGTCCCATGGATGCTGTGTTTTTTGCCTTGGAGAGGGCAGTCCTCACCTGGGCGTTGGAGATGTTTGGGGGGCTACAATCCTCTGGTATAGATATCTCTCCTTTTGAGGAGGAGGAGAAGTTTGCACTGAACCTGTCAGCCAGTATGTTGGCAATGTGTGTAGGTTCAGTAATCTTCACATCATTTTGAACTAATTCTGAGCATATCTGGGAGCTTCCTCCTAGGTTTCTAACATAGCTAAAGAAGGCCTTATGATTGCCTTTTGAGTCCTTGGCGATTTTTCTCTCAAAATTTGCCTTGGATGATTTTATGAGAGCTCGTAGTTTTTTACTTATAATGATCAAAGGTGTCTTACCTTTCAAGGATTTTGCTCTATCTTGTAGTAGCTTCCTCCTTTTGTTGTAGAGCTTGTTTATGGCTGGGGTCCACCAGACTGGGCTTGCCTTTGGTACAAAGAGTCTTAGTTTTGTTTGGGATTGCCTGATCCATGCAGTCCTGTAGGTGCTGGTAGAAGGCATTTGTAAGTGATTCAGCGGTTTGAGTAATGTTTACCACTGGCTCAGGGGCCTTAAAGGAGACCACGCTAGTTTTTAGAAGTGTGAAGTCGGCTTTTGAGAAGTTTTCACTGTGGTCTTTTTATTTCAGGTGGGGGCGGGATGAGGACCTCCAGTGAGATTAGTTTATGATCTGATCTCACCAGTGAGGGGTATACTTCCGGTGTTGAACATTGTGATCCCATGTTCGTGATGATGAGATCAAGTATGTTTTCTCCTCTTGTGGGGATGGTGACTAGTTGTTCCATGGCATTTGAGTTTATGAACTCCAGGAACCTTTGGGCTAGAGTGTTTGGGCTTGAGTAGTGTTCCCAGTCTATATTAGGGTAGTTGAAATCACCTAGTATGATGGTGTTTGGAGATACATTTGTCCCCTCCAATGTTTTCAGGAAGGCCATGTGAGGTTCCTGAGTTTGAGAGGGTGGCCTGTAACATGCTACAAATTGCAGAGCAGTCCTGCCTATGGTTAATTGCACCTGGATGGTCTCCGATGCATCATGCGTTGCCACCAACCTTGAGGTGTGGGTGTCCTTTATGAATATGGACACCCCCCCCTCCTTTCTTGGTGTTGTCTGGATTTTGGGGCCAGAACGCATGATATGAGGTGAAACCTGATAGTGCTGGGGTGCTCTCAGGAGCCTTGAACCAGGTTTCTGTCACAGCACAGACATCGATGTTCTCCATACTGAGAAGGGCCTCGAGTGCGTGCATCTTGAGATTGAGACTTCTGGCATTGAGCAGCATTACCCTTAGTTTTTTTCCTTTTTTGTGTTCTAGGGTGGTAGGTTTAGAATTTGAGCCTTGCCTAAAAAAGGCACTATAGGGGTGGCAAGACCCTTTGCCAATATCAGGAAGCCTAGGGGTGACAGGTGCAAGTCGTCCCTTGCGAAGCAGCGTGGCTTGTCCAGCATGTCATCCCAGGCAGACAGACATTGGATCCCCTTTGAATGACACCAGAATTTAAGCCAATTATTAAAGCTGATCATCTTATCACTGTATTGTGGCATCATTCTAGGTGAAGGTAGGATACTGCTCAAGGTCAGGGTCATACCTGCCTGGGCTACATAATCAGAGAGCTCCTCAATGTCTCTTTTCATGTAGTCCAAGGAGGTACGTCTCAGGTCGTTGACACCAGCGTGGACAATGACTGAGTCGTACTTGTACCTGCTGTTGAGAGACCTGAGTGCTTGCGTTATGTGGCGGATTCTAGCGCCCGACAGGCAGCTTACTGTGACCTTCTCCATACTCAGTCTGGTGAGCGGGACGTCAGTGTGTCTGACTATGGAGTCACCTATGACAAGTATGTTTGGAGTTGTATTTGGCCTTAAGGGCAGTGACTGCTTTGCACACTGATTGTGTTGTTTATGTGTTGTTTGTGTGGTGTATTGAGTTTGCAGTTGCTTGGGTGTCTGCTTTGGAGGCCTCTTCTGTTTAGGTAAATTTTTACTCAGAGCCTCCAAGTATGTCTTAGTGTGTTTATGTGTTTGATTCAGTGGTGTGGTTGAGTTATGTGAGACTGGTATTGTGGTGTGTGTAGTTGCTTTCTCCTCCTGCCTGGTCTTGCCAGTCCTGAGTTGAGAGAGCTCAGCCTCCAGTCTCGCTAAATAGCTGCATCTCTCACAAGTGTTAGTGTTACGTGGGAGGAGGAGAGGGTTGTCCGTGTACATGAGGCAATTGTAACATTGTCTCAGAATTCCCAGATTCACCAACTGGGCAGGAGAGGACGCCAGCATCTGACCCTTCGACATGCTAGAAAGAATTATGAGTTGGTATGAGACAGAAAAGTAGTGGGCTTAGCAGGGAAGTGGGCACTCCTGGGGGGTTTTGCTAGTGAGAGATTTGTATAATATAGGAGTTCTTGACCTGCAAAGAGAATGCTTATAAGACAAGGGATATGCTTATAAGACAAGTGCTGAGCTTTTGAGAAGAAAAGCTATTTGGAACAAGTGCTGCACTTTTTAGTGAAGGTGTAAACTGTTTAGGTTCCTAACAGAGCAGTTCTAAGGGAAAAATTGAAGAACAGACTTTCTGGAGCCAGATAGAGTTTAACCTTGTTTAACCGGCGCTGCCCGATGCTGCTCTAGTGGCAACTCCGCGCTAAATCGTGCTAAAGCACGTTAAAGCGTGCTTGATAGCAGGGGCTGGAAAGAAGCAGGAATAGACCCAAAATGGACAATAAAACTACAGTTTCAAGTCAGTAACCACCTCTACGGGGGCAGGGAAGCTGCTCAATGTTATTCACTGCCACTGATCACAGAGAGACCCTCCTTCAGCCCAAGCAAAAATGGCCTCACAGAAACTTTCAAAGTTCAGGAACAGCAAGCCTGTAACTGAACTTTTTTAACTCTCAGAAAAGTGGGAAAAAAGCAAGATTTTTTTTTTTTTTTGTTTTTTACAGAGATAGCAGAGGTTCACAAGTAATATCAAGTTATAACAGTGCAGTAAATGACCCCACACAAGAGTGCTAGGTCAAGGACAGAAAATATGCAAGTTTTAAGAAAAAAACGATTTAAAATTAAGTGCAAACAGGAAATTCAGCAAACAGCTTTTGGTTGTGCTCTAAATACAGCTACTAATACAGAAATCAAGTTTAACAAGCCAGAAAATGCTCAAGCTAGGCAGCTATGCAGAAAAACTTAGCAAATAAACAGAGAAAAATACTTAAAATCTCAAAAGTGGCTCCCTTCTTCTCTCAGCGTTTTTTCCTCTTGGAGGGTGCTTCACCAACAGCCAACAAGCCTGAAAAGATGCCCAAACCACGAGGCAACTAGGTTTTAAGAGAGGAAGATGAAGGAGTTTTGGAAATGACCCCTAGTGGCCAATAAAACTACAGTTTCAAGTCAGTAACCACCTCTACGGGGGGCAGGGAAGCTGCTCAATGTTATTCACTGCCACTGATCACAGAGAGACCCTCCCTCAGCCCAAGCAAAAATGGCCTCACAGAAACTTTCAAACAGTTCAGGAACAGCAAGCCTGTAACTGAACTTTTTTAACTCTCAGAAAAGTGGGAAAAAAGCAAGATATTTTTTTTTTGTTTGTTTTTTACAGAGATAGCAGAGGTTCACAAGTAATATCAAGTTATAACAGTGCAGTAAATGACCCCACACAAGAGTGCTAGGTCAAGGACAGAAAATATGCAAGTTTTAAGAAAAAACGATTTAAAATTAAGTGCAAACAGGAAATTCAGCAAACAGCTTTTGGTTGTGCTCTAAATACAGCTACTAATACAGAAATCAAGTTTAACAAGCCAGAAAATGCTCAAGCTAGGCAGCTATGCAGAAAAACTTAGCAAATAAACAGAGAAAAAATACTTAAAATCTCAAAAGTAGCTCCCTTCTTCTCTCAGCGTTTTTTCCTCTTGGAGGGTGCTTCACCAACAGCCAACAAGCCTGAAAAGAATCATACCCCACAATTGTACAGATATGTCCAGACTGTCCAGTTAATTGGTCTATATCCACTGCCTGTCACTCTCACCCCCTGGCAAATCAGTGGGATGATCCCAGATGTTTAGGCAGAAAATAAGAAATACAACTGATTGTCAGACAGCTATAAGAACAAACATATCACTCTAGCAACTCCCCAAAATATTAATAATCCAAGTATGACCCATCGCCACCCCCATGTTGTGAAGCTGTGACCAGAGTGTGTGCAGTAACAGAATGAGACATATGTGCGTAACTAATGTTGAATCTGGTAATATGTGTGGCAACATTCAGGTAGTGCTAACAAACATTGCCCACAGAGGTCTGTCAGATACGAAAACTGTGCCTAGAAATAAAAGATTGATATCCTGTATTGGTACTGTTTACTCTGGTATTGTATGGCATTGTTAGTGTTGCAGTTGCTCTGAATAATAAGGTATTACTCATCGCTGTGACCCACACTGTGCTACATAATAAAACTGTCTAGGAAATCCTGTATAAGAGTGTAGTAATTACAGGGCCAGATTGTAAAACCACAGGACACTTATAGAGAGAAATCAGAGAAGAGATACACATCAAAATCTATATAGCACACTCAACTGTGATGGGCACGGTTTTATTTTTAGCAGACACAGCCATGGTTCGAATCCTGGGAGTGGTAGTAAGCTGCATGCAGAATCATACCCACAAGTGTACAGAATTATCCAGAATGTCCAGTAAATTGGCCCATATCTGCTGGCTGTTACCCTGTCCCCCTAGCATGTCAGTGTGCTAATCTTGGCCATGTAGGCAGCAATTCATGTCATATAACTGACTGTCAGGCCTGTACATATTTGGAAAATGTCAGTGAAAACAAACCTGTCCTTGTACAACTCACCAAAGGTTTAAGAGGGCAATAGTCAAAATATGTCCCGGTTCACCTTCATGTGGTCAAGACATGCCCAGAGTGTGTGCAATAAGAGATGGACAGGCATGTGCATAACATCAACCTGGAATCTGGGAGTATGTGTAGAAACAGTTAGGTAGTGTTAACAAACAATATCTCCAAAGGTATACCAGGTAAGAGGTGTATACTTCAGGTAAAACTCAGATCATGTATATATTTGTCTACATCCATACCACTGTCCAAAGTAAGGCCATAGGGTAGTTTACTAAAACCTATAAGGTACAGATCACAGCACTGACTAGGAAAGCAATGAGAACTATAGGAATATACTAGTTGTTAATTGACATCCTACCCCCCCCACCATATCTGCAACAATAAACTAAATACACAATTCAATCAGTATGTGCTCCATTAAATCTATTGTTGGAACATATGTCCTATTGTTTGATAAATACTTAAATTTGTTCCTATGCATGTGCCATGTTGAAATGGTCCCACATGCTGCCATCAATGTACCTACATGCTGTTGTAATGGCCACTGTGGTTCTATATATACATATGTTCTGTTTGCTATGCAACTGTTCCATATCTAGTGTTTCATGTTAATGGGAATATCTATGCATGCTGTTATACCTAATCCTGGAATGTGTTGACTATTACTAACCCACACATGTTGTAAAACTGAACACCATAGCACGATTGGGAAGGGTGGTCCCAGCGGACCCACCTGTCCCACCTCATCTGGCCATGACACCGGGCACACACTACAGTGGGGGGAAAAGTTAATTTTCTAACCCCACTGTACTGCGATCTCGGAGTTGGTATATTTAATTTATGGGGGATGTGGGGGGTGCAGGGGGGCTTGCCCCCCTGCAGAAATGTAATAAACAGTGTGTGGGATGTTATTTATAGTTGCTTTATAGTTTTTAATGTTTTGTGATTCGAAGTTATGACTTTTAGATGTTTTGAAGTTTAGATGTTATGGTCTTGATGTTTTGAGTTTAGATGTTATGACCATTCAATGTTTTGATGGTAACCATATATATATATATATATATATATATATATATAAAAGAGAACATAAATACATATATGACCAAAGGCACCGTTAATGGGATGAGGGGGCCCAAGCTAAATGTGTCCTGTAAGTATTGATATCACCCCCTCCCCCACAGCAAAACAGATCTGCCCTGCAATACAACACCAACTGTTGCAAGTCCCATACCAAAGACCCGACACAACATGAGCACAACACGTTAACAGTAAGCCATCCCACCTATATGATGTCAGGATGGTATCAATAACATGTCATACAGTACACTCTGGCTACCATAGGGAATGTATAATGTGGAAGCAAAAAACATTCCAAAGATACATATACACACAAACATATATGCAGATACACACACATACATATATATATATATATAAATATATATATATATATATATATATATATATATATATATATATATATATATATATATATATATGTATATATATATATATATATATATATGTATATATATATATATATATATATATATATATATTTAACTACACATACACACAGAGATATGTATAGGAAGTTACATATTTAGAGTGTGTACATCCTTCTAAACAGCCAGTATTCCTACAGTTGCCACTTTATCAAATAGACAGTGTATGAGTCACCCATACAAAAGACAATTGTTGCCTGAAACATATACCCACAGAGAAGTCAAAGGATATGATACCACACACGGGTTTGCATGAATAGGAATGTTTTATTTGTGTAGTATAACAGTTGTATATGCCATGTGATATAGCTGTTTCGACTTTGGAATGCATACAAACAGAGAGAGAGAGAGAGAGAGAGAGATGTCCCCTATATTTCCAACACAGTGCTGCATGCTATGTGTGAGGGAACATCACACATATCAATACACATATATGTAGTACATATACAGCAGTAAGTATGTGCAACATGGACAGTTATGTCACATGTGAACCCCTTGTTGGGACCACATTGCCCTTGTCTGTGAAGGTGGGAATGGGAAATTGTGGAAGGATAGCAGGTATATTTGTGGAGGTGGGTTGGGTTGGTAGATAAAGAGGACAGCCTACAGAGGTGTTATATGATACATGTGGTGGGTAAACACCTTGGATGGTGGGTGTCATCTGTGATGTGGAAGCCTCGTGAGCCCCCATATGGTAACAATGGGAACAAGTCCCCCACCCATTGCCAGTTACAACAGCAGCTTCACAGCCCTGAACGTGCCTGGCCTGGAGGTTGAGCAGGAGCATGTGGACCCTGTGATTGTTTACTGATGGCCTCAAGGTGCTGTAGCACATCCTTCAAATCTCTGCGGAGCTCCCAATGCAACAGACCCTGGACATGACCTCGGGTGATAGGATCATGTTTGTGTGTGCTCCGGGGGGGAGGACACCATCCCCTGAGGTGGTTCCACCTGAAGGTAGTTCAGGACCAGTAGATGAGGAGGCCCCAGGGTGGGTCCCACATGTGATGTGGCATGGTAACATGCCCAGATGAGGTGGGAGAGGTGGTTCTGCTAGCAACTGTTCTCTAAACATGCTATTGTGTCACTGTTATAGAACTTATGTGGATAGTAATATTCCACACACTCCCAGATCATGTCCAACAGCATGCATAGATATCCCCAATAACACAAAACAACAGATGTGCAGCAATCACATAGCAACCAGACCATGTGCATTTATGGAACCATAGTGGCCCTTACCATGGCATATAGGTGACATTGTACGTAACAGGCCAGCAGTGATAGTGTCCCCACAGGGAACATGGCTACAAACACATAGCACAAAGCTTGGTACAATATGATATATGCCCCAATGGTAGGTAAGCTGTAGCCATATGTATTGAGTTGTGTGAACAGTTTGATATTGCAGATATGGTGGGTGGGAGACAGAGATGTGTATTAAGAACTATGGTAACCTTGCTGTATGATTTGCTCAGACCTGTTTCCATCTTTATGTCTTTCAGGCAAGATGTCACATGGCAGGTCACCTGTCTATTCAGCAGATGAAAATAAGATCATCATCAACCACCTGGTACAGCACTACAAGGTGCTGTTTGGCAGGACAGCCCATGAGCAGCAGGAGTTGACCGCCCTGTGGAATGATCTAGTCCACAGGGTCAATGATGTCGGCCTGCATAACCGCAGTTATGAGCAGGTCCGGCATCACTGCAGCAACCTGCTTTGCAATGCCCATCAGTGTGCTGCTGCAGTCCGGGGGGATCACTTCGCAACAGGGGGGGTCATGCCATCCATTCCCCCTGGCATGTGTTGAGGAGATCCTCGCAAACCTCATGGCACCTGCCCACCTGCACGCACAACAACTGGTGGAGACCATAGTGTAGGTGGGTGCTACCCACACACTGGCAGAGGAGCATGCAGGTAAGGCCACAGAGCACATCAGTAGAAGGCCACAGAGCACATCAGTAGACCACTGTTGTATATCCATCCACATCTGTACAGGTAGATCATGCATATGTGAGATGCATATATATATAGTCTGTTGCTGCGCAGCAGTAATAAACAGATGTGCATAAGCTGTAGTATCGTGGACTTGTACTGTTGATGTATTGTAATGCTGCACCCACCCTTTACCAATGCCACAGCTGTGGCTACTGTCATCACATCTCTCACACACTTATGTAGGTCCCTCTGGTATACCACCGTGGCAGCAGCCTGTAGCTGGTGAGTAAGGTTTCTATTCATGCTTGCCAGTACACCGGTCATGTAATGGCTATGGTATATTCCATGCACAAATGTAACACAGCTACCCATAATGCATGCTGTACATGTTCACGTATTGTTGCTGTTAACTGAACTGCATAACACTGGTGACCATGATGGTGCATCTGGAGGGTATGTCAGACACCTGCAATACACCTAACATCCTGTGGACATGTGTGAAACATAACCCTTATACAGTGCTACAACAGTGTTTATACCAGAATTATAATGGCAACTGTTACATATCTACACTATGGCATAACAATACTGTGGTCCACAACCCTTAAAACATTCAATGTGGTCCCAACATGAGCAATGAGTGTGTAATACAGAATCATAGGTTAGGGCAGCAAATATGGGGAATACATACCTTCACAAACACTGGAAGCATATGTGTGCACACACTCCAGATAAAATATAGTGGAAGCAGCTGTTGAGGTACTGACTGCATGCATTTGTCATGGAAATGCACCTTTCAGCAAGTACACGTCCCCAGTGTCACATCACATACTGGTCTGCTGTCCAAGACGTTTGGCCATCAAATGTGCACACTTGAGGCAGCCGTGGCTTGCACACATCTTACATGATATGGCATGGGCCCCATACCCAACAGGTAGTATCCATGAGCTGGACATTTAGCCATACCTCACCATTGCATATACCATAGCAAACAGTGCAGACAGTCATTTATGTGGCAATGATGTATGGTTCAGGAATGATGTAGGAAATAAACAGATGGCCATCCAAGACAGATGATGTCACATGTAGCAAAATGTTCATGTGGCCTGCCTAGTAACATGCCACAACACTGAGGGGGTCGCAGGAATGTTTAGCAAGTACTGGCTGTGCAATACCAGTGTCAGCAATTGCCTGGACTCTGCAAGCATGTGGCCTATGGGTTAGGGTAATTAGATGTGATAGTTGTACCACAGGAAACATCAGCCAGGCCTCTCTATAGGTAGTGTATGCATAACAGAAGAGGTCCCCAAAAGTCATGCTTTGCAATGTGTACTGGTGTACCATGACCATGTTAGAAACCTATAGACAGCATCATATAAGATACATGTGCTGCACAACGAATGCCTCACCCCACCACAGGCCCACCATCCCCATCTGTACTGTGCCAGTGCCAGTGTACACCTGTATGTTTGCCATTCATTAGCTGGGACTAGGCTGTGACAAGTGGTGTTCAGTGTTTGGGACACTGCAAACTGACACACATGTGTAGGCCGTAGTTGTCAAGCATCTGCAAAAAGGCTGAAGGTGGGGAGGGGGTGTCATCATGACACAACAGTGCACTGCAGCAGGGATCCTAAGGATGCTACAAATGGCTATATCTGCACACAGTTAGGGTCAGGAACTGTGGTAGACATAACCCTGACTCCACAGCAATAGTGACGGCAGTGTGTGAACTCCAAGGGATATGCACATGCGTTGATCTTGCAATCATGCAGAGTTGGGGACATGTGTCGGGCAGACTGACCATATACTAGCAAATGCAGATAACCCATGCTAGTATACCCCTGCCAGGAATACTGACTGCTGTAGTACACATAACAGTAGGTGCAACAAACTGTCATAAGGGTGTGCACACATATGCACCCACGAAGTGTATGCATTGTAGTCAGCATCAGCACAGCTAACACATTTGTTAGATACTGCATTTGAATGTACAGGACATATGTCACATATCAGGCTCATGTAATACATATGCAGTGATGTGGTTCCGTGGCATATCAAGGAAGAGGGCGTCATATCAATAAGGCTGTGTACACTCCCCATAGCCACAGTAAGGTTTGATGGTTATAGTATCATATTGGTCATACATGCACTGCTGATGTTGAGATCTGTAAATCAGACATCAGGCATTCACAAATGACATCTATCTCATATCATCCCAGGTATGTGTCGGACAAACACATAGGGGATGTAAGCATTAGAGCAGACATAGCTGACATAGTAATACACATTCAGCAATGGTGTGTACACCTGTGAGGTATGGTGCACAGTACATGGCAGGGTGCAAAACAGGTGCACTGCAATACCGTGTACATGGGTGCAGTGTTTTCAAGGGGATGGGGCATCATCTACTAACACAGCCCATGCATCACACACATGTATACTGTTGCTAGCATGGATTGACTATAGCTGCACTGCATGCTGTTGAGTACATGTTATGCATGTTGACAGATGGGTAATGGGAAGTCTGTATATACTATCTTTGTGCAACCTCACCTGTAGGTGTCTGTGTGTGTGTGTGGGGGGAGTTATTTTGTCTGTAAGTGCAATCTGGTGGAGTTGAAGTGGTTGATGCATGTAGGATGTGTGCGTGCATGTGTGTGTGTTTGTTTGTGTGGGTGTCCATGTATGCACGTGTGATTGTGGAGTTGTTCATACATCAGTACTTCCCTTTGGAATCGTGCAGTACATAGACATGGACTGGCACATGAGACACCAGGAATACTTGTCTGATATGTAATTTCAGGACAGCTGATAGTATAATAATCAGCAGAAATGTGAATGACTACCCACATATGCAGCACTACAGATGCATTTGAAGAATGCATTTGAAGAATTGCTAGACAACACCAGGGAGTGTATCCATATATTACTGTTGTCCACATAATAAGTTGATTGAGCAGCAGATCTTGCATCTACTGAGCAATAGTTACATATGACACTCCAGTGCATGACATTATGAGTGAACGTAGTAGCCCCTAACATATGGGGGCCATGCTCATGATGTCCGGACATACCCAGGGTGAACACTGGGTGACAGCAGTGAGGCCTTGTAAAACCTACTCCAATCAAGTCAAAGAGGTAATGAAGTAACAGGTCATGTGTTGTGATCACTTGTCTAGGCATTTAGAAGAATTATACTTTAATGAGTGGTATTAATGAGTATATGTAACCAAGTGTGATGCAGGATGGGGAACTTAGGCAAATAATTTTGGAACTGTCTGTAAACTCAGGGACAGGTAGGTATTACGGTGGAATTTCAAGGTGTGTGTGTGTGTGTGTGTGTGTGTGTGTGTGTGTGTGTGTGTGTGTGTGTGTGTGTGTGTGTGTGTGTGTATGGGTGTACTGTTATGCAATGCCATACAGGTCTTAAAGTACGTTTCTTGCTTTCCCCTCACAGGTGGTGAGGTGGGTCAGGGTCCCTCCTGCATGCAGTTTGATGTTGGTGTCCATACACACACTGAAAATGATGATAGGACTGTTGAGGCACAGGCAGGGTTGTCAGAGGCCAAAACTGTGCCATCGTTTGATATCCTCCTGTTATCCATCCCAACCCCACACACAGTCACAGTGCCTATAGATACCCCATCACCAGTGGCCATAGCAGAGGGACACTTGGCAGTTAGTGGTAGTGCACAGGAGAGTGTGGTATCTATGCCTGCTGTGTCTGGACACAGCAGGCATAGCCAAATGTCTGGCAGGGCATCACATAGGCAGATGTACCGGGGTGCTTGTGGGAGGGCCACTGGTCATCATGCCCCTGGCAGAACTGCCACAACTGGTACCACCAAACACATATTTCAGACTGTCATGGGGGCACAGGCACATATGGAACTGTACACCAGACAGGGTCTGAGGCTGCAGAGGGCTGCTTTCTGATCTGTAAGCGACAACATCCATGAACTTTCAGATGCCCTCTGTGATTTGACTGAGGTCATGGATAGACGGTTGGGTGAGATGGTGGGCCCTATTGACCATGGATTGTCCATGCTAGAACATGTAGTGGGAGTGGGGCGATGCCCGGGTGGACATAGGCCAGCAACACCAACATCTGGAAGTCGACGTGGACATGCATGGACACAAAGCCGCTCCCATAGTGGCAATACCAGCCCCAGCACTGCAAGGAGGGGTGCTGTCCACACCACACCACAGCCGCCCACGTGCACATGGCCCTGGCCAGTCCCAGGAAGGACTTGGTTCCAGCGGACATATGTCATCATCAGGAGAGAGTAACACATCAAGTCCTGTACCAGAATGTGCCCATGGAACCCCTGGCAGGCACAGTCCGCAAGTCCCTGGTCTGAGGCAGTGAACTGCACACCCTGCCAGGTATGGTCTGCAGCTCTCCAAGAAACACCTATATAGGGCAGCCACATGGCAGAACTGTGCATGCATACACACACACTATACAAACACACCTAGGGCAACCCCATACCTACACACACCACATCACCACACTCATATCAGCCAATTACACCCCTCACCCACACACATGGTGTGAAACATATGGCCCACCCTAGGTCTCTGGCAAACCAACAACACACTCTGCATATGATGATACCTGTGCCACATCCCTGTCATCCATAACATCGATACAGGGACAGGCTAATATGGTCCTGATGCACACGGTGACTGTACTACAGTGTACCACTGTACTGCTGTGTAACATGTTGTCAGCAGTAATGTTTAATGCTTACATGTCAGGTAGTGTAGCTGTCCAGCCATGATACATTATAGCTGTTAGTAACACTGAGTGACTGTGGTCTCCATAATGCTATCCATTTGTGTTGTAGGTGTACATGTGTCAGCAGGAGGATGGTCAACTGTCATATCTCACAAGGGGTATGGCACTGTGGTGACACCATGGCTGTGCCACATCCTGGGTACAGTTGTACACATGTCACAGGTCTGTATAACAGTTACTGCCTGTGCTGCATGGACAGGTGACCCCCTGGGACAGGTATAGTCAGCAACCTGAAGTAGATCCCTCCACATACACGCACACTTTTACTTGCCAACACTGGGACTAGACCCCTACCTAGGTATGTAGTGCCACTGATGTGTGTAGCTTTCTTTGCACACACCACACAGCATTTAGGATGAGGTGTGTTCCAGGTTACATGTTACATGCAGAACATCCCCAGGCATGTACAGTATGGTAATGGGGGATGTAATCATTGTATATGGACAATACATACTGTGACATACCATCATATACACATTAACAGACACATAACAGGCAGACACACATTCGAGAGACCTAGGCTTTTCAGTGCAAATTAACTTTTCAGTGTGTCCAATGTGTTACAGGTAGGCTGCTCACAGCACATGCATAATTGGGCTGGATTGTGTTATCAGTTACCTGTATGGTTGATGGTGACAGTGGTCACCATATAGTGGTACATGAGACATGTACTGGGGGTACCATGGTGCAACGACAGTGTACACCGCACACATACCCTGCTGTGGATATTGTACATACTGGAAACCATGATAACACTCTGACATACCCACAAGTACACATTGACCAGGTCTGTGATACAACCTGTTGTCCATCCCAACAGTGGTACTGCAGGGATATACATCTAATGCACATGCCACAGGCATAGTAGGGTGATGCACTGTCATGCCTCTCCTATGGGTAGCAACATCACCATCTGTAATACTGTGTGGCAATGTGTACTGTAATAGGAGTATGTGGCCTCGGAATACTGTACCCTACAGGTTTACACACATGCACACATACACTTGCCAGAACTCAGTGGGTATCCCATGCCTGTCAACCCATTTGTACAACAATATTGTGCTGGTACTGCAAGGCACAGGTAGCCTTTAGAGAGAGGAGCATAACCGGGTACATGTAAAGTCTGGTACAGCAACAGCCACATCAAACTATGGCAATGGGTGTTGCGGTGGGTGCAAAGGCCCTCATGGTATTCCCAACTACAGGTGCATTAACACACAGACACTGATATCCTCAGTAATGCACACATACACATTTGTCAGTACTGAGGTGCATCTCTGCAGGTGGTCATAGATGTGTACCTGGCTTTTGTCCATGGATAGATGGGAAGTGTAGGGGGGGTGTGTACAGTGGTATCAAGCCACCTGCCATGTGCCAGCAGGCAGTCTATCTACAGACACCACTGTGGTGACCCTCAGGGTGAGAGTGACATGCATCAGTCAATCCTCTGGGTGCCTCCTGCAAATGGCCAGTGAGGTGATCTAGTTGACATGTATGCAACATGTATTACAAAACATGGTTAGTGTCTGTGTTGGAGACCTGTACCCAAGCATGTTCTGTTGACTGTGGTAGTGTAGTGGAGGTACCCATGGCATGTGGTGTATACAGGGTGTTGTGTCCTATCTGTGCCAGTTATAACAGCTGGGCAGACATGTCAGTGTCAGTCATTCATAGGTCGCCTGTATGTATCCAAGCTGGATACCTGCCATCTGCACATCTGTACAGGGACTGACAGACATCAACTTGCCAACTAGCTATGCAGTAGGAGGAATTTGTCGACAGATAGATGTCTGACTACAATATGTATGCCATTACTACATGTTGTCATCCCTCACTGACATGTGCTATACAGGCAGCAGTCTACAGTTAATTTCCACATGTCAGACCATTATCCATTAGGGGATATATACTGTGGCACAGCTCACACACCAGGAACATGACAGTGAGGACTCAGAGTCCATCTATGCATGCAGAGGTGCTTGTTGCCAGTACTACAATTAGCAATCTACTCTTGCTTGGGAAAGCACTGTCAACAGTATTAATGGCATGATACACTACATGCCAGCGTGACTGCACATAGCCTGGGATACTACCCTTGTATGTAACACATTCACATGGATAAGAGTGTTGTACAGGTCTTATATACTCCAGTGTCCCAGACATGACATTCACACCCCTTGCTACTGTACTGACATCACATAGACTGATGTTATGTACATGGCATTACATACACCTATTACAGATGTCATTACCCTGCTATGTTATCATACTGGAATGTGAGCACAGGTTACCAGGGCTGAGCCATGCTTAGCAGGTGTCAGCATTGCTGCAATATAACAGCTAAGCAGATCTGTGCACTGGTAAGCTAAGCCTACACAGTGTAAGCACCTGTACGTTTAACCATATGTAAGCAGTGCTTAGCTTCATGCAAACCTGTGCAAATCCACTTGAAGCTGCTCAAAACTGTCTTAACCACTCTGTATCAAACAGCCCTTGTTCTACCCAGCATCAAAATAGATAGCCCTTGTAGGACTTGAACTCAGGACCCTGTACACTATAGTCACAACAGTTAACCACAACGCCATGACAGCTGTGAAGACAGTTGTTATATTTCCAATATATCTGTCAGTAGACATATTGAATAGTATTGAACAATCACTGTGACTTTTACAATTGTATAGTACATGTTAGTTAGATTACTGTTGCATCACATATGTTGTCATATGTAAATATACACATATCAGATGCATATGGTGTGATACATTTGGGAAGGTATACACAACAGTAATGGTTACACATGACAAGGATATGGATATATACATATACATAGGTAGATATATGTCTACATGTACATACACATATATATATTCATATATATATGTATTTATACACCTCTGTATAGTGCATCATATATATGGCCATTTATAGATCTGTGTGTGTGTGTGTGTGTGTGTGTGTATATATATATATATATGTGTGTGTGTGTGTGTGTGTGTGTGTATGTGTGTATATATATATATATATATATATATATATATATGTGTATATACATGTGTCTATATATATATATATATATATATATATATATATATATATATATGTGTGTGTGTGTATGTACCATCATATATGTACATATACCTATTTATGTCGACATATATGTAGATATCTATAACTATATGTACATATATATCTAAACAGATAAATCTAGTTATGTCGATATATATGTAGATATCTATAACTATATGTGCATATATATCTATATATCTGTATATGTGTAGTCATATCTAGTTATGATATGTGTATATATACATATATATATATATATATATATATATATATATATATATATATGTGTGTGTGTGTGTGTGTGTGTCTTTGTATATGCATATACATGTGTATATATATATATATATATATATGTAAATATGTATATGTCTATATATATATATATATATATATATATATATATATATATATATATACATACACACACACACACACACATATATATATATATATATATATATATATATATATATATATATATATATATATATATAGAGAGAGAGAGAGAGAGAGTTATACATGTACCATATGTCCAGAACATGGAGTGGAGTCCTACCTCAGCACCAATAGTCTCAACCTCTTAGCGCAAGGGGATATCATGTATGTATTGCAGGTATATATGTAGACTGCTGCTACTGTAGGGGTTGTATTAACAGACATCTGTGTGGGAGGTCACATCTGCTATTGACATGTATGCCATTGGTTTCTAACAGACATCCTAAAGACATCATAGTACACTACCACTGATAGCACAGTAATGATCCTGTGGACTACAATATATGTGGACAGTCTGGCACTCTCTGGTTCATCCAGAGGTATACACAGATCCCCTTTGTGTGATACATGTGGATTAAGCCTGACAATGTGGATGTTAACAGCCATGTACATGGGTATATCACGTAACTACTGGACTACATATGCTCCCACAGTTTACACATTCACACACGCTTGTCTGTCCTGACACATAATAACTGGTGGTGCAGAGATCGCATGCCCACATACTACCCAGTAGTTAGTGACATACATCTGTACAGAATCTCACTGCTTTGTCAGAAATACACAACAGTTATGGTGGCCCAGCAGCAGTACATCTTGAAAATATCTGGACATAACATCACACTGGGAAATTACACTAAGCTGCTAGGCATGTAACAAAGCACTGTGCAAACTACAGACAGACTGCCACAACACTGGCCTACATTTTGTATTGGGGATTACACATGTACCTGCAAATATAACAGACTCTACAGGCATGTCACAACACAAAGTAACAGACACCTGTGTGAAAGTGCATACCCACAACCAATGTAAACACAGCCACATATGGTACGCAAGCTTAATATGACACTATATGGACTATCTGATCAACACCATCTTCATATCTGCCACTCATACACTAACCCTACATAAACTGGGTGACGACACAGTGTGGTCCAATGCCTGTCTGTAGTATGAGACACATGTGTTTTTGGCCCTACAAACATGTGAGCCGATAGGGTACCATATGCTGGAGCAGCATGTAGCATCACATAAAAAAGGACCAAGAACAATGACATCTACCACAGTCTGTACACAGGCCAAGGTATGTATTCGCAATACACATACTGTCAACAATCATCATAAGTACACGGACCCCACTACTGTACCCACAACCACAGAATTCCCAGGTTATGTCCTCAAAAATAACCCCTACTATACATAACATGTTTAGCAGTCTGATATCTGACTGGCTTGTTATCAGGTATGGTGTTAATAAATAATGGTGTACAGAACATATGCACCTCTTACTGCATGACATATGTACAAAGGCTGACAGACTTGTGGCTGAAGCCACAAACACTGGGCCAATACTGGCATGTTGCTGTGATGCCCTCATACATTTACTGTTGTAACAGGGTTTGTTGTGACATATGTCCTATGAAGGATATGAAGTCATCAACTGTCATGGCTGTCACCATGTACTAACTGCAATCCTCAGACTATGCTTCTGCAGTTCTAAGATAGGTGTTCTGTGAGTAACACAAGAAACATAAGACTCTAAACAATGCCCACTCTGCAGATAACCCTACAGGTAGGTATTTCCTCAAACACATAACACTGTCATGACAGGTATTAAATCATGTAGACCAGCCATATCCACACAAACCCTGTTAAACCAACATTACTCCAAATGCAGAAGAGTGACACTTACTTTCTGTTTGTTGGCCTGTCTCCACAGTGTATGTTGTTAGAGGTATATCCCACTACCATCTGTGATGCTGTTTGCCAAACACCAACATGAGGTCCTGCTTACAGTGAATGAAAAGGACCAACACCAACATGATGTTCCTAGGTATAGGAATGTGTTTCCATGCAGTTGGCTATAGGAATGTTACCACAACTGTTCCACATGCAATCAGCTAGTGGGCAACTGCAATTCATGCAGAGGCCATCAGCTGATCATGAGCATCACTTACAAAACACAAGCTGCTGCCTAAGCAAAGCAGGTGTACTTTTCCACATCCACCAGAGCTGGAGTAAGAGAGACAGACAGAGACAAAGTAAGACAGGGAGGGGGTGGGAGAATAAAACCTAAGCATGTTTGTGTCACACACTTACCAGTACAGGGTTTCAACCCCCTGCCTGACTATGTATTGCTATCACATGTCTATGCACTTATTACATGCACCACTGAGCTTACATGTTGGTGGACTGGGACTCACACACATTAACACAGTTGGCAGGGTCAGGATTAGACTTCCCAACTAGCTAGTTTTCCACAATGCAGTAGTATGCAGGTATCACATGCACCACTGGAGTTATCAGGATGATATATGGGAAAAGGGTATGTGAAGGTATCTGACATCAGAAGGCATGCTTCATTAGGCCAATGGGAGGTGTAGTGAGTGTAAATGGTGTCAAAATCATTATACTGCACACACACACACAGGCACAGGTTGCCAGTACTGACATGCATGGGTGCATTGCTTCACAAGTGTGTAGTGGTTGACTGCCAGAAGGCTGTACAAGGCTAGGTAAAGGGTATACCTTGGCATCAGGACACATGAAAATGGTCTGCAGTGTGGCTCAGGGGTGTAGTGTCTGGATTGGCCCACACAGGTGGGTATTGTATTCACCATCCAGTCATCTGGGTTACTATTGTGGGTGGCTAGTGCTGTGCAATGCTTGCCATGTATGTGTTCTATAGTCCATGGCATGCATGGTGTCTGGGATGTGCAGATGTTCCACATGCATGTTCTGTGACATGTGGAAGTGTACCTGTGGTGTCTGGGGTGTGTTGTGTACAAAGATTGTTATCATCAGATGTGCAATTCCTGGCCTCATGTGGCGGGAACTGGCAATAGACATCAGGTTGACCCTGCACCTACATTGACAGCATGATACAGGTATTCACTGGTGTCAGTGGCATCTGCCCATACAGGGTATGTGTTTAACGCATGGTATGTCCTTTGTGGGTTACATTTGATAGCACTACAGTTGTTGCAGGTGTCCAGTGGGAAACATAGTGAAGGAGCACTTATGCAATTATGTGCCTACTGTAGTGATGGGACAGGGTGCCATGCCCTCTGTAGTCCACTGCAATCACACCATGGTTACTGTCTGTGGCCAGTATGCAGGGATCTACCAACAAAGTGGTTGTTGCCTAGCCAAGTGTGTTTGTTTATGAGACATGGGTTGAGAGTGTTCTCTGGGTAGTACAAGGGCTGCCTTGGGTAGTACAATGGTTGCCTAAATTGTTCACCAGGCCTTGATGTAAAATGTAGGGGTATGGATTGCCAACCTCAGCCTCTCTGCTGTTTGACATCTATTATCCTTGTAAGATGGACATTGTGACATATAATAGGCCCACCATATAAGAAATTCGCAAAACTCACGCCACAAGGAGTCCACTTGCTATGCACTCACAGCCACCTCCACACAGGATAGGAATGACAAGCAGACACACACACACCAAGTCTTACGGTTGCCATGTCTGGTATTGGAACTTCTACCTAACTAGTACATCACACTACAGCATTGCACAGTTATAGCACACACCACTGAAATTACTGGGCTACTCTTTCCCCAAAGGTGTATTTTAAATTGAATGACATCAGAAGGCTTGCCAAAGATGGGTAGTGGAGGTTGTAGTGACTGTGAATGGCCTCAAAAGCATTGCTCCCTACACAAGATAAACAAACACACAAACTTGCCATGTCTGGGAATAGAACTCCCAAATAACTAGATTATCACACTACAGCATTATGCAGTTATAGGTTGCGCCAGGGAGATTACTGGGTTACTCTTTCCCCAAAGGTGTATTTCAAAGTGAATGACATTAGCAGGCTTGCCAAAGATGGGCACTGGAGGTTGTAGTGATTGTGAATGGCCTCAAATGCATTGCTCCCTACATAGACAAACAAACATCCACACTTGCCATGTCTGGGAATAGAACTCCTACCAAACTAGTTTATCACACTACAGCATCATGCCATTATAGGACACGCCACTGAGATTACTGGGCTACTCTTTCCCCAAAGGTGTTTTTCAAAGTGAATAACATCAGCAGGCATGCCAAAGTAGGGCATTTGCAATTGTAGTGAGTGTGACTGGCCTAAAAAGCATTGATCCCTACACAGACACACACACACACCGTTGCCATGTCTGGGATTAGAAGTCGTACCTAACTAGTACATCACACTACAGCATTACGCAGTTATAGGATGTGTCACAGAGATTACTGGGCTACTACTTCCCCAAAGGTGTATTTCAAGGTGAAGACATCAGCAGGCTTGCCATAGTAGGGCAATGGGGAGTGCAGTGTATGTGCATGGGCCATAACCCATTCATCTAGAGGCAGACACACCACACTCAGGCACACACAGGTTTATATTCCATACAACTGCTAGATGACTACTGACTTGTACAGTCATGTTGTACAGTTAGCACTAGCACCACAGACACTATAGTGCTGAGGGATTCCAGAGGCAAATGTCTACGGCGATTGACATTTGCACATCATGTAGTTTTAGTCAATTAGATGTGTCCTGGGTGGGACAGACCTCATGAGGGAAGGCTCTTTGTCACTGTCACTCTCTTCCACACATCTATGTATGTGTACTTTTTTTGCCTATTACAGTGTGTTGTCCTTGGATATATGTGTGTATTCCTATCCAATGTGTGTGCAGAGCATGACTGGTGCGTACTGATGAGTGTATACACTAACATCTGTGACTGTCAGATATGTTTGGTCCACTGTTGTTGCCAGACATGGGCTTCATTTCTTTAATTGTCTGAGCATGTCCAGTATGACCTTTCAGTATTTTGTTGTCTGACATGGCCTTCATTTCTCTAAGTGTGGGAGCATGCCCAGTATGACCTTTTGTACTAAATGTATGAATCCATTCCAGGTAGATTGTATTCCAGTGCAGCATTTTGTGTTCTACACCTACAGCTAGCAAACTGTTTCTGCAGGATCTGTAGATCAGTTGAAAATATGGGGTCAAAATGGGCAAAGGATAGTGGGTTACTGCAGTTAATTGTGTCTGTGCTGCTTCTGCTACATGGTCTTGGTATTAGCAGAGATATTCAGACAGATGTACTGTTATACACTGAGATGTTTTATGTCATCAAGTACTGTCAGGTAGACATATTTGCTTGCAGTAATGTCCTGGGGAAGACAGGATGAATGCAGCTGTGTCCAGTATTGTGGTCAGCATATATATTCTTATTCTATATATTCTTGCACAATCATGTCATTCTGGAGTGGAAGCTGCAGACACTTGCTGCTGGGTCTGTGTAAATGGTTCATCATCTTGGTACAGTGGTGGCAGAGGATCCCATGCTTGTACATCCATCGACTTGAAAATATGGCCATATCCTGCTGTGGCCATACCTCACAGCTGTACAGATTCACACAGGTTGCCCAGAGGCAGGGGTCATAATTCTGGACATTACCCATACACATTGTGGTTTATGCATAGGTTTGTAGCCACCCATTCTTGTGTTTGCAGCCAGAAATAGTATGTGCACACAGCTGAGTTTCAGACTTCATACACTCCATGCTGCCCATGCTCCCACATCCCCCTATATTATTCTTTCCTCTTCCATACATTATGTGAACATTATCTGATATGTTCCCTATAGTTATCACCTCATCACAGCAGTAATTTGGCATTGGTCCACAGTGCAATAGGACATGGTGGACATGTTACTATGATTTGTCCACATGGCCTTGCATTTGTGTTCTGTGGATTGTGTTATGTTGTTATTTGAGAGTCCATGACATAAGATACATTGGCAGAACTGGTGAGACACAGGCCTTTGGCAAGGGACTGTAGGCCATTTGGTAGTGATGCAGGCCAGCTGTAGCAAGCCGTTGCATTCTGTCACTCCTACAGTCCCAGACTGTGATACACTATATTCCCCTGGGGTGACAGGGAAGCTGTGTAAGGTGTTCATGCCAATACTTTCTGTCAGTATTGATCCAGTGGTGTGGATGCTGGCAGGGTGCTGCTTACAGCTAGGGACACACCTGCATGGGCACCTGCTCTGCATGTTGCATTCTTTCGCTACTGCCATACACAGGTGGGGGTCATATTGTACTCATTCCCAATAGCAGGAATAAGACCAGAGAGGTATCTGTGGGTGGTGGTGGGGTCAGCTGGGTGCATGTGTGCTATCAACACTACTTGCATCTGACTCACATATATCCATGGGGCATTCCACTTATGCTGGCTTGTGCAGGGACATCAGCTGTTTCTCAATACATCATTCCTGTGACTTTTGTGGTCTGCCAGTGTTTGGCCAGATGACATCAGTATTCCCTACTACAAGCCCAGATAATGTGCTGCAAACCTGTATGTACAATTCCAAGGTTGTGTCCATTTGACCATTACATATTATACATTGTCTGTCTGGGGTACTTCCCTCTGTGTGCTGCTTGTATATCTGGGCCAACATTCATGCCATATCCATCTTTCAGATGGTGATACATATTACTTCCAAACATTTACTATGGCTTACTGCTGGAATGTGTTATACTGGGAAGCATTGTGTTTGGCACTGCAGTTGTGAGAACCTGGCTCTGTCATCAGCAGTACTGGGCAATGGCCACCAGGACAAACCTCACCATGCATACATACATACTGACCACTCTCACACCATATACCACACACACCAACCTAACACACACAGACCTGCATATTGTACACATGCTACAATCTATCCTGCTACCTTGGTCAGCTCAGGTAATCTGTGCTCCACTGTTATTATACCTACACATACATGTTACTACATTCCTACATAGGATTGTGGGGCACACCTGACTGTTACTTCATTTCTACATAGACTTGTGGGGGGCACACCTGACTGTTACTACATTTCTACATAGGATTGGGGGGCACACCTGACTGTTACTACATTTCTACATAGGATTGGGGGGCACACCTGACTGTTACTACATTTCTACATAGGTTTGTGGGGGGGGCACACCTGACTGTTACTACATGTCTACATAGGATGGGGGGAACACCTGTTACTATATTTCTACATAAGATTGGGGGGGGGCACACCAGACTGTTACTAGGGGCACACCAGACACTTGTACATATTTACTATGACTGTACTGGTATGTCAGGTATTCCATTTCATTCTGTATTCTAACCTATCATGCTGACTAGAGACATATCAGTGTACTACAGGCCTTAGGTTTGTTGACCTACATTTCAGTTTCTGACTTCTTACCCATCAGAACTATTATTCCACTGCCTGACCTGTTGTAGTCTGTCTCTGTGGGCCTGGGGGGGATGTTCTCCATAGCCATCAATCAGAGGCCTTAGCACAGCCTTTGTTTGTGTTTGTCTACACCTGTCCTGCTGGCTGAGACTATTGTTGGGTATGTGAGCCTCCCTAACTGGCATGTGTGTGTCATATGGACACACATGTGGCCCAGCACATTTCCTGCAGTGCGTTTTTTGTCAACTTGTCTAGTACTGGCTACTATGGTGACACCAGTATTTGTTACAGATATCATGCTGCCACTATAGGTGTCTGCTATCTGCTGGCATCCCATTCAGCCAAATGATTCCCTTACATGCTCACATCCATACCATAGATACAAGTAACAACACATACTACTCCATTTGGCAATTGGTAGGATGCGTGACTTACCTTGTGGTTGTGCCAGTATTGAGGATGGTGCTGGAGGGCTGACTATGTCAGATGCACATAGTGCACTCCCTATACATGGTTAAGCACAGGTAGTGTTCATGTTTGCCATCCCTTTTACTGTATGTGCGTGTCAGAGAGAGGTGTCATTCCCTGGGTCCCTACCATGTCAATGTATGTGCTATTCTTTGCCTCTTTGCCAAGGCCTGGGCATACTGGGCATGCCTCCTTCTGCATACTGGGGCAGGCTCAGGTTGTTCCTCTTCCGAGTCATTTTGTTCCTGTGCAGGCCTTGGCAATGGCGGGGGCCTGTGTGGCCCTGTCCTGTGCTGTTCCTGCTGCAGCTGTTTCCACAGGATCATATTGTGTAGCATGGCACATATGATGACAGTTTGGGTACATGTAGCTGGTGAGTACTGCAAGGCTCCACCGGATGTATCCAGGCACAGGAACCATGACTTGAGCATCTCAAACACATGCTCTATTATGATTCTGGTCTGTGTGTGTGCCTCATTATGGAGTTCTTGTTCGGGTGTGTGTGCATTTCTGATGGGTGTCATCAGCCACTGCTCCAGTGCATAACCAGCATCCCCCACTAGGTGACCATAAGGGATGTCCCTATTGGCAATTGGCAAATCTCTGTTACAGCTGCATCAGATGCCAAACGTGGGCATCGTGATAGCTTCCAGGGCAGCCAGCACACACATTCATTATAATGCCCTGGGCATCACACGACCTGGCAGTTGATGGAGGGGAAGCTCTTGCGGTTGATGTAGACTCTACCCCGCTCAGCGGGTGGTGCTTTGATGTGTATGTGCATGCAGTCTATAGCACCCCGGTTTTCTGCTATTTGGTGGAAGAGACACATATTGCTGGCCAACACCTCACGGGTGTTGGGGAAATATACATGCTCACCGGCATGTGCTGACATGGCATCCAGGAACTGGTGGAGTACCCTGAATGCTGATGCCTGTGAGATCCCCATGATATCCCCAGTTGGCCTTTGGAAGGTATCTGTGGCTAGAATTCTTAGGCCTAAACATACCTTGATATCCACTGGGATGGGTTCCCCTATGTTAGTTCTGTGTGTCAGGTGTGGCGGCACAGCTCAACAATTTGCTGTAGGAGGACCCTGTCCACCCTATAGCACTCCACTATCTCCAGCTCATGTAGCCCCTGGTAGTTTACCCTGGGTCTGTACACTCTTCTCCATCTCCTCACTGTGGGTTGGTCAACAGCATTCTCATCCTCACCACCCTCAGCCTCTTCCACATGTTGATGTATGATAACTGCTGCAGCCCCTATCATTTTGTTGCTTTTGTTTGTTAAAATTTCCCCGCTTGTGTACACCGGTGGTATAGAGTATGTGGGAAAAATCAGAGGATAAGGTGTTTGCTTAGTTTATAGTTGTGTTCTGGGCTGGTCTGCTGCCTGTGTAATTGGCTGATTCTGATACATTTCACCTGCCAGCTGTGCTAGTTCTCCTTGATTACCTTCCTACTGCTGTTTTCCCTTCCCACTGCCTTCCTGTTTAAGCCTGGGGGTGTGCCGCGCAAACACAGTGCTCAGATGTGCACATTGCTGCTATTTCCTGGTTTCATTTTTTTTTTCATTAAAACCCACTGAGTGGCATGCACACCCGCTTAGGCAATGTAAAGAGTGCTAGGCAGCCTCAGACACACCCACTTGCTTAGCTCTGCTAAGCTAAGGGCAAACCCGAGCCATAGGCTCCAATAAGCTTACAGTATGCTGACACACCCTCCTATGATGTCAGCTAACTCTTAGGCTTGGACCATGGTGTTCCTGCACTTATACTTTTGGGTGCTTGCTAGCATTGAGGAGAAATCTGGGATTCAGTATCATTCCCCTCATTTGCATAGGATTGCCTGCTAATGCATAGTTACAGGTCCCACACTGAGCCTTCTCCCTTAGCAACCACTATTCACTGGCCATGTTGTCTTCTGCCTGCCATTGAGTATAATGGCAAAATAGTGATTTTGGTCAAAAAGCTTATTTCAGGTTTTTTTTTTTTTTTTTGGCCCGATCCCATTTGCATGCTGCTGCCCTATGCTTAAACAGCCAAAATCAGCAAAAAAAAAAAATAAAAGTAATTTTTTTTTTTTGCCAACTGTTTTCCATGCCAATGGCCATATATATATATATATATATATATATATATATATATATATATATATATATATATATATATATACCCATTGGCATGCTTTACACATACTTTATAGGTTCATAGGTTCATAGGTTTATACTAGGCTATCTGCCCTAAGGCATTTATAAGCCTAGCCCAAATTTTTGTGGCTTACGCCACCCCTTATATGAAAAAATACTGTGCCCATTAGTTTGTTGTGCCTCTGTCCAGCAGTGACACAGAGATGATTCCCGGGGTAAACCTACGATCTCCCATCCACAGGTCTAGATTTCTCTTGAACAGAGTCAGCGAGGTGCTCTGCCTCACATGGACCGGGATTTTATTCCACAGCATAGGGATCTCTGAGTGATAAATCTATCCCTCCAGCACGTCCTATTTATATCCGTGCTAAGGTTTAAGTCGCTTGCTCTAGTGGTTTTGGTGGATTTGGATTTTTGAGGTGGAGCATGTCCATTAATTCGGGTTGGACATGGCCTTGTATGTCAGGCACATGTCACCTCTGAGCAGACGGTATGCGACTGAATAGAGCTGGAGTTTCTTCAATCTGGCAGCATATGACAGATTTTGGAGTCCCTTTATCCTTTTGGTGAGGAACTTTTGGGGTCTCTCCAATTGCTGCAGATGTCGGGTGAGATACATCCCGAATGGGGCATTGTACTCGATCATTGGTCTGATAAGTGAAGAGTACAGGGGAACAATGACCTCACTAGATCTGGATGTGAATCCCTTCATGATCAGGTGGGCAATGTAGAAGGTTCTTCTAACCACTTTAGCAACGTGAGTGTCAAAAGAAAGGCCACTGTCAACCTGGGTCCCCAGGTCCCTGGTAACCTCTTCTGTGCTTAGTGGATTGCCACCTATATGGTAGCTTGGGGTTACCTTGTTTTTCCCAAAGGGTATGACTATACATTTTTTGGCGTTTAACTTCAGGCCATGGCTCTGGCACCAGCTATCTGTTTCCGTGAGTCCCTTCTGAAGGATATCCGTGTCCGATGCACTTTCCACTATGGCGCCCAGTTTGCAGTCGTCTGCAAACTTTGTCAGCCAAAGTCCTCCCATGTTGGCCTGTACTTCTGAGAAGTAGATGCCAAACAATAGGGGCCAAGGACCGAGCCCTGTGGGACACCACTTGTGACCGGCTTGGAGTCTGACATAGCACCAGCAACTCTAACCCTGTGGGTTCTGTCCTTAAGCCAGTTTGCAACCCATCTTGTGACATATGGGTTTACATTTAAGCTGGTAAGTTTTTCTACAATACCCGAGTGGGGTATTGTGTCGAAAGCCTTTGCAAGGTCAAGGTAGGCTGTATGGACTGCCTTTCCTCATCAATGGCCTTGGTGACTGTTTCGAAGAAGTCGACCAAGTTCAAAAGGCATGATCTTCCCTTGACAAAGCCAAACTGGGTCGGGTCCAATGTCTGCAAGTCCCCTATATATTTGTTTATGAGCTCCATTATGATCCTCTCCATAGCTTTGCAGACTAGACTTGTTAAGCTTATGGGGCGGTAATTACCAGGGTCCGTGAGGCCGCCTTTGTGGAGTGGGACCACAGTTGCCGTACGCCACTCCTTGGGCACGTATCCTGTGGTAAGGCTGAGATTAAACAGCTGCCTTATGTGCGGGTTTAATTCCTCATTTAGCTCGTGTAGCACACAGCCGGGGACACCATCCGGTCCCATTGATGCTGTGTTTTTAGCTTTAGAGAGAGCAGCTTTCACCTGCGCATTTGAGATGTCCAGGAGGCTACACTCAGCTGGGATAGTTATCTCTCCTTTAGGGGGGGAGGGGGGTGAAGTTTGCACTGAACCTGTCTGCCAGTATGTTGGCAATGTCTGTGGGTTCAGTGATTTTGTATCATTTTGGACTAATTCTGAGCATATCTGGGAGTTTCCACCCAGGTTCCTAACATAGCTGAAAAGGCCTTATGATTGTCCTTTGAATCCATGGCAATCTTTCTCTCAAAATTGGCCTTAGTTGATTTTATGAGTGCTCGTATTTTTTTACTAATAATGATCAGGGGTGACTTCCCTTTTATGGATTTTGTTCTATCATGTAATAGCTTTCTCCTCTTATTGTAAAGTTTGTTAATGGCTGGGGTCCACCAGACTGGACGTTTGCCCTTTGTGGAAAGAGTCTTGGTTTTATTTGGGATTGCCTGATCCATGCAGTCCTGGAGGTGTTCATAGAAGGCATTTGTAAGAGCTTCCACAGCTTGGGTTGTGGTTTCCACTGGCTCAGGGGCCTTGAAGGATACCACACCAGTCTTGAGTAGTGTGAAGTTTGCTTTAGAGAAGTTCTTCACTATGGTCTTTTTGTTTGGGGTGGGGGCGGGATGTGGATTTCCAGTGAGATTAGTTTATGATCAGATCTCACCAATGAGGGATATACTTCCGGTGTGGAGCATTTTGTCCCCATGTTTGTGACAATGAGATCTAGTATATTTTCTCCTCTCGTGGGAACAGTGACTAGCTGTTCCATGGCATTTGAATTTATGAACTCCAGGAACCATTGGGCTAGAAAGTTAGGGCTTGAGTAATGTTCCCAGTCTATATTCGGGTAGTTGAAGTCACCCAATATGATGGTGTTTGGAGATACATTTATACCCTCCAGTGTCTTCAGGAAGGCTGTGTGGGGTTCCTGAGTTTGAGAGGGTGGCCTGTAGCATGCTACAATTTGTAGAGCAGTTTTGCCTATGGTTAGTTGCACCTGGATGGTTTCAGAAGCTTTGTGCGTTGCCACCAACCTGGAGGTGTGGGTATCCTTTATGAATATGGATACACCCCTCCTTTTGTGGTGTGGTCCGGGTTTTGGGGCGGAACGCATGATATGAGGTAAAACCTAATAGTGCCGGGTGCTCTCAGGAGCCTTGAACCAGGTTTCAGTTACAGCACAGACATCGATGTTCTCCATACTGAGAAGGGCCTCGAGTGCATGCATTTTGAGATTTAGACTTCTGGCATTGAGCAGCATTACCCTCAGTTTCTTCCCATTTTTGTTTTCTAGGGTGGTAGGTTTAGAATTTGAGCCTTGCCTAAAAAGGCACTATGGGGTGGCAAGAGCCTTAGCCAATATCCGAATCCCAGGGGTGACAGGTGCAAGCCGTCCCTTGCGAAGCAGCGTGGCTTGTCAAGCATGTCATCCCAGGCAGACAGACACTGGATCCCCTTTGAATGACACCAGACATTAAGCCAATTGTTAAAGCTGATCATCTTGTCTCTATATTGTGGCATCATTCTTGGTGAAGGAAGGATACTGCTCAGGGTTAGAGTCATACCTGCCTGGGCTACATAATCAGAGAGCTCCTCTATTTCTCTTTTCATGTAGTCCATGGAGGTACGTCTCAGGTCGTTCACACCAGCATGGACAATGACTGTGTCATATTTGTACTTGCCGTGGAGTGACCCGAGTGCTTGTGTTATGTGGCGGATTCTAGCACCCGATACGCAGCTTACTGTGACCCTCTCCTTGTTCAGCCTGGTGAGTGGGACGTCAGTGTGTCTGACTATGGAGTCACCTATGACAAGTATGTTTGGTGTTGTATTTGGCCTTAAGGGCTGTGACTGCTTTGCACACTGCTTTTGTGGTTTATGTGTTGCTTGTGGGGTGTCTTGAGGTAGCAGTTGTTTGGGTGTCTGCTTTGGAGGCCTCTGCTGTTTAGGTAAATTTTTACTCAGAGCCTCGAGTATGTCTTTGTGTGTTTATGTGTTTGATTCAGTGGAGTGGTAGCATTATGTGAGGCTGGTTTTGTGGTGTGTGTAGTTGCCTTCTCCTCCTGTCTGGTCTTGCCAGTCCTGAGTTGAGAGAGCTCAGCCTCCAGTTTGGCTAAATAGCTGCATCTCTCGCAAGTATTTGTGTTATGTGGGAGGAGGAGAGGGTTGTCTGTGTACATGAGGCAGTTATAACATTGCCTCAAGATTCCCAGATTCACAAGCTGGACCGGAGAGGAGATTGACAACTGACCTTTGGACATGCTAGAATAATATTGGGAAATCCTTAATTGAAAACAAGGGCCAGTGGGGAGTGAGGGTGTAGTGCTTTTAATTTTTAGTGCTGACTTATATAATTGCTTTAGTGATCAAGTGCCAGGTAACTTGAGTGCAATGTGTTACAAGTAACTAAATGCGAAAATGACAAACAGTAACTTTCTTTCAAGTGAAACAAGGAAATAAGTACAGTAAGCAATGCAGATATCACTAGTGATCCACAGAAGCGCTGAGAAGTTCCGTATTAGGTGGAATTAGCTTCCAGGGAAATAACAAGCAAACAAACAACAAGCATATAAACAAAGCTAGATTCAGCAGGCCTGGATCTAGTCTATGCTAGAGCAAACAAGGTGTACCAATTTCAGTAAGATACAGTTCAAATATTCAGGCACTATAAACCTTTAACCAGAAATTCCCAGCTCAGAAGGGCAGAGTCCAGCCTCTTCTCCCACAAGAGTACAGACCACGAACCTTCTTAATGTAAAATAACTGGCCTGAAGCCCAAGTGCCTAAACCAGAACTAATACACTTGGACACTGGGCTCTCAATCAGCAGTTCCCAACTTAGAAGGATGAAAGCTACCTGTTCTGCCACCACAGTGCTTGCCACAAACCTTCCTAATGTAAAACAACTGGTCTGAAGCCCAAGTGCTTAATCCAAAAGACTTAGAATGATAGCTACACTTTAATCAAGTTACAACCAAGCAGTAATAAATACCATTGAATACTTTAGAGAATGTCTGGATTAGTGCTCAAGTTACACAAACAAAGCTAGATCCAGCAGGCCCGAATCCAGTCTATGCCACAGCAAACAAGGCACCAACTTCAGTAAGAAACAGTTCAGATATGCATGCACTATAAGCCTTTAACCAGAAATTCCCAGCTCAGAAGGGCAGAGTCCAGCCTCTCCTCCCACAAGAGTGCAGACCACGAACCCTCTTAATGTAAAATAACTGGCTTGAAAGCCCAAGTGCTTAAACCAGAATTAATACACTTTTAGAATAACAGACACTGAGCCCTCAATCAGCAGTTCTCAACCTAGAAGGATGTAAGCTACCTGTTCTGCCACAACAGTGCAGACCACAAACCCTCTCAGTGCAAAACAACTAACTGGTCCGAAGCCCAAGTGTTTAAACCAAAAGGCTTAGAATGAGTTACACCAAGCAGTAATAAATACAATTGAGTATTTTTAAGGTGATGCAAAAGTAAAATGAAGTAGGTAGAAACACAAGTACAGTAAAAGCAGATGAAATTTTTTTTTTTTTTTTTTTTTTTATTTGCAGCTCTCATGGCACCATTTTGTAGTTTGCAGAAATGTACTCGGTTACTAACCGAGTACATTTCTGCACACTACACTAGTCCTGCATGGCCGGCTGACAGCTTTCTGGATTGCAAATGAGGGGAATGATACTGAATCCCAGATTTCTCCTCAGTGCTAGCAAGCACCCAAATGAATGTAGTAACAGTCAGGTGTGCCCCCCAATTCTATGCAGAAATGTAGTAGCAGTCAGGTGTGCCCCCCACAATCCTATGTAGAAATTTAGTAACAGTCAGGTGTGCCCCTCCCCAATCCTATGTAGAAATGTAGTAACAGTCAGGTGTGCCCCACAATCCTATGTAGGAATGTAGTAACATGTATGTGTAGGTATAATAACAGTGAAGCACAGATTACCTGAGCTGACCAAGATAGCAGGATAGATTGTAGCATGTGTACAATATGCAGGTCTGTGTGTGTGTTAGGTTGGTGTGTGTGGTATATGGTGTGAGAGTGGTCAGTATGTATGTATGCATGGTGAGGTTTGTCCTGGTGGCCATTGCCCAGTACTGCTGATGACAGAGCCAAGTTCTCACAACTGCAGTGCCAAACACAATGCTTCCCAGTATAACACATTCCAGCAGTAAGCGATAGTAAATGTTTGGAAGTAATATGTATCACCATCTGAAAGATGGATATTGCATGAATGTTGGCCCAGATATACAAGCAGCACACAGAGGGAAGTACCCCAGACAGACAATGTATAATATGTAACGGTCAGATGAACACAACCTTGGAATTGTACATACAGGTTTGCAGCACATTATCTGGGCTTGTAGTAGGGAATACTGATTTCATCTGGCCAAACACTGGCAGACCACAAAGGTCACAGGAATGATGTATTGAGAAACAGCTGATGTCCCTGCACAAGCCAGCATAAGTGGAATGCCCCATAGATATATGTGAGTCAGATGCAAGTAGTGTTAATAGCACACATGCACCCAGCTGACCCCACCACCACCCACAGATACCTCTCTGGTCTTATTCCTGCTGTTGGAAATGAGTACAATATGACCCCCACCTGTGTATGGCAGTAGCGAAAGAATGCAACATGCAGAGCAGGTGTCCCATGCAGGTGTGTCCCTAGCTGTAAGCAGCACCCTGCCAGCATCCACACCACTGGATCAATACTGACAGAAAGTATTGGTGTGAACACCTTACACACCTTCCCTGTCACCCCAAGGGAATATAGTGTATCACAGTCTGGTGATTCACTTCATGTGCATGTTTTTTACCTGCAAATGGGGTAATTTGCATAAGGGGGCTGTGTCCATGCAGGAGTAGTGCAGGACCACAGGTGCACGTCCCTGGAGCTTATTCCTGGATTGCACAGTGGCCATATTACCTAAAGCAGCTCCTGCACTATTCCTGCACACTGTGCAGAGCTTGCTGAATCTGGGAGATAGTCTTTGTGTTATCATGCTGTAATAAACTTTTTAAATTATAAGAGCTACAAAATTGAGTACTTAATGGATGGAATCATTGATTTAGATTTATATAATTTTATGTTGGTTGAGAAACCTAAATTGGGTATACTATCTGGTATACCCAAGATACATAAAAATATGGAAACCCACCCTTTTGGCCTATTGTTTCTGCTCCACATTATGTTAAAGAAAATATGTCTTTGTTCCTTGATTTTATTTTTAATCCAGTGGTGCAAAGTTTGAAGTCTTACATTAAGGACTCATGGGATTTTTTTGGATACAATTCGACAGTTCAGTTTGAGCTATGACTTTAGTGAAACCAAAAATGTTATTGTAACCATTGACATTTGTTCTCTCTTCACATGTATCCACAAGAAATTGAAGTTGAACATGTAAGGATTTTTTTAACCCAACTAATATTGATTCTAGGAATGTGAAGTTATATTCTGATTTGTTAGAGATTTTATTAGATAATTATTTTTTGTTTGATCAACAAATCTATAAACAGGTTAGAGGAGTAGCTATGGAGTCAGCTGCTGCACCATCCTTTGTAAATTTAGTACTTGGATGTTCGGAGAAAAAATGTTCTTACCCATAGCTACTGCCTATAAAATAATTTATTATAACAGATTTGTTGATGATTTATTTTTGATTTTGGAAGGTACTGAGACAGACGCCCATTCCCTAGTTAGTAAGATGAATATAATATCCATTTTTTTAAGATTTACTGTAGGAGAATGTGGGACTGAAGTTTGTTTTTTAGATGTAAATTTAAGGTGGAATTGTTTGCATAATAGGTTTGAAAGTAAAATCCAGAGAAAAATATCTTTAGTAACAATTATTTGTGTTATCAAAGTAACCATCCAAATTTTATTAAGAACAATATACCTAGAGGACAAATAATTAGGGCATCCAGGATGACATCAGAAGATGATATATTTGAACCTAAAGTCCAATTTAGTATTAATTTATTTAAAGCAAGAGGTTATAATGAAGAGTTACTTTTAAAGACAGCTGAGGACATAAGACAAAAACAGCAGGAGTTTTTTCCTCCTATTTTGTTAAAACCATTTCTAAAATCAAATGAGAAAAAGAATATTGAATGAAATGTGGCTATCAGTAACATTGATATGACTATTGATAGCCATGATATTTGTACAATAATTAAAAATAATTGGAGAATATTACAAGGAAATTCAGATTTAATTAAAAGTATGGGAGCAGGTCCTAGATTTGTTTTTGTAGCTCTTATCATTTAAAAAGTTTATTACAGCATGATAACACAAAGATTATCTCCAATGAAATTATATCATCTAAGCCTAAAGGGATGTATAAATGTGGCACTTGTCAAACCTGTAGATATAGTCTAGAGGGGCCTTATTTAAATTTAGTACATATGGGTTATACTGTACAGATACCAGGTGTGTTTAATTATAAAAACTACAGCAGTAGTGTATTTTAGAGTGTGTAGTAGATGTAATGCTTATTATGTAGGCATGACCACTAGAAGCTTAACTATGCGAATAAAAAAAAATCTATATGCTAGTAAAATTAAAGATCAAAACATGCTCTATTTAAACATTCAGTCGCGTGCTTAAATTTTAAAGTTTTTGTTTACTGTTTTGGAGCAAACTGATATAGATCAGGAGAGAGGAGATTTTAAAAAATATGGTTGAAAAGAAAGTAAGGCTTTGTCAACTGTAATTAGGGGCTGACATTTCTCCAGGCATCAGTGGCATGATTAATATTAAATGTTTTTTTTAAGTGATAGGAGACTAAAGATTTTAGGCTTTGAGTAATTACTATATTAATTGGTATTAAATGATGTTGATTAGGTTGCTTTTCTGATTGGTATTTAGTTGTTATAAATGCAGTTGATTTTTATGGTGTTTGTATTTGTTCTGAAGAAGTCCTTCATGGATGAAAGTGTTGATTAATGCTATTACACGCTAAAACTCATTTGTTAGGTATTTTGTCCTCAGTCTCTGTCCTTGTTTGGGTGCTCAGTGAATTTTTGTGGTGTTTTTATTAGTAGAGGGTTGTTGGTGTACAATTCAGTCATCAGTTGTGATGTGCTACAGAGAAATACTCTTTTTCTTCCTTAGGAGAGTCAAAGTAATTGATGTAGTAAAGGGGGTCAGGTGAAAGTATAAAGTAATTGTATTTGGGAAGGGTTGTCAGATCAGGTGAAAGGAAAGAGTTATGCAAGGTTGAGTCGATCAAGAAGTTGGATGTGAAACAGTTTATAGCTGACAGGAGGAGGAAGAAAAAAAAGTTAGTAGATGCTGAGTTAGCAGGGGTTGTATTGGGGGGTATTTTATGTTGGGTCATGACAAGTGCACTTTTTTTATTAATCAAGAAGAGTTTTAGGGATTTTTAAAGGCATTTGTGTTGGGTAGCATTCTTAGGGAGAGAGGCAGTTTGTTCCAGAAGTTGGCAACAGAGTAGCTGTACAGTAGTTTGCCTGTGTTTTTTGGGGTTTATAGATTTGCTGGAGTTGTTGATCTGAGCTTCAAAGAGGGCAGTTGGGAGTATGAGGAGTGAGAAGAGAGGTGAGTGCAGTTCAGTAGGTTGGCTTGTAGAGGGCAGAGTAAGCCAAGTGTAGTTGAGGGAGGAGGAGTTGTTGGTGGCATTTCAGCCACTGAAGTTTATGTAGAGATAGACAGTCATGTGAGTGATAGAGTAAGTTTGCTGTGAATCTAGCAGGTTGTGAGTTCAAGTTTGGACATGAGGTTAGTTTGGAGGTTAGTTAGCATAGGGGAGGCATAGAGTAGGGCAGGTAGTAGGTAGGTTTGTAGTAGTACAGGTCTTGATTCATTGTTAAGGAATTTTTTGTTCTTGTAGAGGAGCCCATGTTTTTGGTGGTTTTCTTGATGGTATGTTGTATGTGAACATCAACTTTCAGTTGATCGTCAATTATAATTCCCAATAGGTTTGTATTAGGCTCTGCTTTAATAATAGTGTCGTTTAGGGAAGACACAGTGAAGAAAGCTTTGGAAGTGAAGAGAGATTTAGGTAGGAATAGGAGAAGTTTGTTTTTTGGGGGGGATTTGTCAGAGGATGAGATGGTAAAATTGTCAGCATATTGTATCAGTGTAGAGCGAGAGGCAGATGTGAATAGGTTATTAGTAAAGATGTTGAAAAGTAAGGCTCCTAGTATGGAGCCTTGGGGGACCACAGTTTGGACTGGGGGGAAAGGGGGTACAGCAGAGTGTCATCTGACTGACTGAAGTCGATTAGTGAGGTAACTATAGAACCAAGAAATTGTTGAGTTGGAGAAGCCGAGAGAGTTTATTTAGAAGTCTATTGTGAGATAGTGTTGAATGCTTTTGAGATGTCAAGGAATAGGCAAGAGGCAATTCTAGTGTTGTCAAGGGTATTGGCAATGGTCTGAGTGAAAGATAGTAGGGCAGTAACAGTGCTGAGATTTTGGCAAAAAACGTGTTGTGTGGGTGTAAGGAGATTGTTTTGTAGTAGATGGTCTAATAGCTGATCTGATGTTGTCAGTCTTTAGTAATTCTTGACAGTTGGGATACGGTTCCAATGCTCAGAACTGGCTCAGTCTTTATTCAGCTCATGCCAGCCAAAAACTCTTGAGCCAAGTCTCTACCCCCAGTGCCCCTCTCTGTATTGCCTTACATCTTGTTTGCCCCTCTGTCAGTATGATGCATCAGCTGTTGTTCTCAGCTATGTGTCTTAATTTTTCTCTTCACTATATATTTTTTCTAGATTTCTGTGTGTGTGTGTGTGTGTGTGTGTGTGTGTGTGTGTGTGTGTGTGTGTGTGAGTAGATCTACCCTATACATTATTCTTTAGATCCCCTCTCCTCCCTTCTGTCATGTGTGAGTGATTGTGTAGTAGTGTTCTTGCCATTTCAATATGGTGAAGAAACCATCAAAAGGCACATCTGGATTCAAGCAATACCAGGACTATGGAAGAAAGATGCCCAGTTCTGATGGGAATCTTTCCAGTGTCTATTGTTTAGGAGCTCCTCACTTAGAAATTGTCTGTGACTTATGTAAGGGCTTCCGTCAGAGGACTTTAGTTGAGCACCAGAACAAGTTCATACTAAAGGGTTTGCTCAAATCTCTTTTTAGTGAAGCCTTGTCCAAGGCCAACTCTGCTTCCAAGGATATGCCAAAAAAGAGAAACCTCTCGGTACCGGCATTCCCATTGGTGCCGGTGGCCCACATGCATGAGGCTTTGGTTCTGACCACCTCGGAACCGACTGCTAAGGTGCCGAAATTTCAGGTTGATGTCCCCTCAGCACCTTCTTCCCTAGTGCCCTCGCCACTGGGGTCAGCTCCAGCTTCTTTAGTTTCCAGCTCGGTGCTGAACTTGCCTTCAGCTCAGCGTCATGTTTTGGCCCCCTCTGTGCCTCAGCAGCCTCTGCTGATCCCCTCGGTGCTGAAATTAGACCAAGACCTGCCCATTGACAAGATGCTGTCCCCTCCATATACCCATTTGTGGGACAACTGCCTAGCCCCTTTCTAGAACATCCAGAGTCTCCCTCAGTCTTCTCAGTTTGATATTCCAAGAGTCTCTCTGAGTTGAATGGCATGAGGTTGGTAGACCAACTGTTGGTGGCCAGAAGCATTCCTGCCCCTTCTCAGATCCCTCTCTCATCTGGACTTGGGATCTCCTCTACCAGGACTCCTACTATTTCTCCTCCTCCGACTTCAACTGGAGCTTCAGAGCCCAGCACTTTGATCTTCCTGGTACCAGCTGTTTCAGTACCATTAGGTATTTCCACCCCAGCACCAGATGTTGCCATGACTTCTTAGGTTCCTACTGTGGAGCTAACAGACTCTTGGTGCCATTACCTCTATGTTGGTACCATGGGTGTCCGTCCAGCACCTAATTTTTTGTACGGTGCTGGCCTTGGCTCCTGGAACTTCTTCCACTGCGGGTCCTTCCCCAGCTCCAACTTCGGGGGGAGGCTCTCAGAGTGGAGTGTGACCTGGTCTTTCTTAGTTCCTGGCTCACACTCCTCTTTTGGGGGGACCACATTCCAGGTTATGGAGAGGAGCCTTAGCCTCTGCAATCTCTCAGCTGGTTCCTCCTGCTTCTGAGTGTCACATTTCCATTTCCTCTGGTCCAGTCACCAATCCCTACAAAAGGGCAGAGAGCACCAGAGCTTTAAGTTGCCCAGGAATGGGGCCCCTCTTCTTCAGAGTCCTCTGCAGAGATCCGCACTGAGGAACGACCCTGTGAGAAGACATACAAGAGGAAGCACCTTAATTCTCCTGAAGAATCTGTAAGAAGGCATGCAAAAGGAAGCACCTTGATTCCTCTGAAGAATCTGTCGCTGAGGACATGGATTTTGATGAAGGGGAGGGTTTCCCCCTGGTCAATCCCTGGAGACATCCTGGAAATTCTAAAGCAGAGGGGTAACTGAAAGTTCCAAGACCAATCCTCAGAAGAAACTGTGTACTTGCAAGCCTTTGATGCCTGACCATCTACTTACTGGGTGTCCCCACCTGCTGATGATTTCATCAAGCTAATCACGCAGTGGGCTTGGAAGGCTCCTGACACCATAGAGCCTATTCCCTGGAGACCTGACAAAACACTATCACCACCGGAGGACCACCAGTATTGGGCTAAAGATTTGACAGTAGATGCTATGGGACAAGGCTGCCACCAAAAGGAACTTGTAGATGAGAGTCCTTCTTTACATCCACCTAACAGGGAGTCTAGGATGGCGGACAGGTTTGGAAAGCAGCTCTATGCTTCATCAACCTTCACTCTTATGTCTTTGAACTTTCTGGCACACTTTACTAGACTCCAGAGAGACTTGATCAGGGGAATTATCAAAAACTCTAACTGGGGCTGTGTGGAGCGAGGTACAAGATAAAGTTGCCTCACAGCTAGCCACCCTGGGGTCTATATCAAACTCATCCATGTGGCTCATCACACATGCAACCAAAGGTATGACCAGGGCATGTTCCAGTGTTGCCATTAGGCGTCACACCTGGATGTGCTTGTGTGATTTTGCAGAGCCCTTCAAGTCTACCTTCATCAATGCTCCATTTGACTGATCATCCTTGTTTGGCCCCAAAGAAAGGACACTTTAGCCAGGTGTGAAAGGATGGTAAGACCCTGTCTACTGTGGGCATTCATTTTTCTCCTCCTCAATGATACTTTTTCAGGAATCAGAGGTGTAGAAAAAATGTGGTTCAGAAAGGGGCCTATCCAGGGCACATGTGGTGGTGGCTCCTCTAGGGGTAGAGGGGGGAGCTGAGACAGAAGATACCAACCCCAAGGCAGAGATGGCCCACAAAACCAGGGGTCCAGACACTCCTTCTCAGGACAGCCCTACCAGCGTTCCTGAAAGGAGGCCCAATTGCTTACCTCTGGAAGCAGTTGGGAGAAGACTGTCACTGCACTCATTAGCCTGGTGACAACCTCCAATACTTGGTTGCAGGAAATCCTTACCACAGGCTATCGCATCCCCTTCATCCTTTTTCCATGTTCTCTAAGAAACATCCCCAATGTTCCACCCCAATAGAGGGATCAAGCAGCAAAAGAAATCCAAAAGCTGCTACAAAAAAAGAGTCATCCAAGAAGTCCTAGCAGACCAGATTGGATCTGGCTTTTACTCAAGGTTCTTTTTAGTGCCAAAAAAGACTGGGGGCTGGAGGGCAGTATTGGATCTCAGCCATCTGAACAACTTTGTTCAAAAGACAAATTCTGAATGGTTACGGTTCAGTCTATTCTTCCCTTTCTAGAGGAAAATGGATGTGCTCTATAGACCTTCAAGATGTATATTATCACATAAAAATGGGCAAGCGCTTGAGAAGGTTTCTGTACTTTCAGCTATGAGCCAGTCATTACCAGTTCAAAGCACTGCTATTTGGTCTCACCACAGCCCCCAGGGTGTTCACCAAATGTATGGCAGCTGTCACGGCTCACGTGAGGTTATGTGGATTCTGAGTGTTTCCTTATCTAGATGACTGGCTCCTCATCACCCCAACCAGGCATCTACTGATTCAATCCATAGACTTCATTACGCACTTCTTCAGCACCCTGAGCATTACAATCAACTAAGAAAAGTCTCATTGATCCCCCACTCAAGACTACGTAGTAGCCCACCTCAACATGGTTTTATGCATAGCTTCTCTACCCTTTCACAGGCTCCAAAACATAAGGTTGCAAGTTCAGTCCATTTTACCAAAAAACAAGATGCCTATTCTTCTAATTCTTCAGGTCCCAGGATCCATGGCAGCAGCTATCACTCTGGTCCCACTGGCAAGGTTTCACATGAGAATTCTTCAATGGCTTCTAGCCTCACAATGGTCCATTCTTACTCACCCAAGGAATCAACCAATCCTGATAACAGAACATTGCAAAAAAAAAAGATTTGTCCTCATGGATGAAGTCAGAAGAAATCCTAATGGGACGTCCATTTGTTCCCCCTCAGCCCAAGGCCATAGTGACCATGGACACCTCCCAGATAGGGTGGGGGGAATTATCTGTGAAAGACAGTCCAAGGCACTTGGTCTCCTCAAGAGGCCAACTTTCACATCAATGTCCTGGAAATGAGAGCTTTGCTCCTAGTGTTGCAAGTCTTTCAAGAAGCTTTTCCTCTGGGAACAGGTGCAACCCAATCAGACATGTCAGTAGTCTGGTACATCAACAAACAGGGGGGGGGGGCAAGTTCAATACCCTCTGCCAGGAAGCTCTCAGTGTTTGTCAGTGGGTGATATCCTCCAACTGCTTTCTTGTGGCAATGCACATCCAGAGGAGCTCCAATGTGATAGTGGACAAGTTGAGCAGACACATTCTACTGCCTTGGGAGTGGTCTCTCAATCCCAAAGTGACAAAAGAAATATTTCGCCTCTGGGGTGAGCCTTGTTGGAACCTATTTGCCTCCCCAATGAACATCAAGTGCAGCACATACTTTACCCTAATCCCTCCACAGGGAGAGTTCCCAAGAGACTGTCTCCTTCTCTATTGGCCCTCACGTCTCCTTTATGCCCACCTTTTCCCTCATTCCCCTCTTCCTGAAGAAAGCTCAAAGGCTGTGAGCTAAAGTGATCCTCATTGCCCCTTTCTGGCCCAGGCAAGTTTAGTTCCCCTTTCTACGGTCTTGCTTGGTTCACCAGCTATGGATTCTGGATCCAGTTCTGGACCTGCTATCCCACCCACAAGGGCTGCTATATCCCGATCTTCACTCCCTCAAGCTCACAGCTTGGTTCCTCCAATTCTGTTAACTTCCAGGCAGAATAATATTGTTTTCCCTGTATGAAAAATTCTTCTGGCTTCCCATAGACCTTCCACCAGGAAACTTTACTCCAGTAAATGGAAATGATTTTCTCTTTGGGTCTCTGAAAACAATTTCGATCCCTTCTCAGCTCCAGTTGAAACAGTTTTGGAATTCTTAGCTAATCTTTTTGACCAAGGAGGAGCTGCCTCCACCATCAGGGTTTATTTAGTAGCCATCTCTAATTTTCACTATGGATACAATGACCATTCTTTAATTTCCCATAGTCTATGCAAAGTGTTTCTCAAAGGGGTTTTATGTATCAAGCCTCCATTCAAAGATTCATAACCTCCATGGGATCTTACTTTCATTTTGTAATACTTAGTACTACCACACTTTGAACCAGCTGCCACTTACCATCTCAAATTCCTTTCCTGGAAAACTCTTTTTCTAGTGGCCATCACTTCCACCAGGAGAGTCTTGGAAATTCAGGTACTTTGTGTGAAACCACCGTACATCATTTTTCATAAAGACAGGGTGTCATTGAGGACTAAATCTTCATTTCTTCCTAAGGTGGTCTCTGAGTCAAACATTAATCAGTCCATTCACGTACCAGTTTTCTCTCCCAAGTTTACATTTATTAGACGTTCATAGACAGCTGAGGTTTTACCTTGACAGGACTAAAGATTGCAGAGCATCAGACCAATTGTTTGTTTCCTTTTCAGGACCAAGACTAGGAAAATCTGCATCTAAAGTGGCCCTATCTAAATGATTAACACATTGTGTTACCTTCATTTATGAACATAATAATCAAAAATTATTTGCGCCTGTAAGAGAGCATTCAACCAGATCCATAACCACATCAGCTGTCTTTCATTCCAAAGCTTCTCTAGATGAAATATGTGCAGCCGCAACTTGGGCTATGCCTCATACTTTTATCACTCATTACAAATTAAATATGGTTTCCAGGGGAAAAGCATCTTTTGACTCTATGGTTCTCAGGAGTATCCTTCCATAAGGCCACCCAGGAAATAAAGTAGCTGAGGACTCTGTTCCAACTATCAAGAATTAATGAAAATTGACATCAGATAAAAAAGTTATGTACTCACCATAACATTCAATCTGTGTTGTCAATCTTCATTCATTCTTGACATCCCACCCACCTTCCCCCTCCATTAGATTTCCTGGATGATCATACCCTTGTCCTGGGCTTTTATTAGGGTTTTTACCTTGGAGATTGCTTCTTCTCATAACTTATAGTCTGCAAACTCAATCTGAAGTAATACAGAGAGGGGAATTGGGGGTAGAGACTTGGCTCGAGAGTTTTTGGCTGGCGGAGTTGCATAAAGGCTGAATCAGTTCTGAGGATCGGAAATGTATCCCAACTGTCAAGAATGAATGAAGATCACAGATGAAACGTTATGGTGAGTACATAATGTCTTTATGTGGATACACTTCTCAAGTGTTTTTGATAAAGGAGAAGAACTTAAATGATGAAGAAAGAAAAACACATGAAAAAAGATGGAAAAGTGTGCTGCTTTTGATATGGTGACTCAAATTATATTCTCAGTGCATCAGTGCTTCATAGATTATTGTGTTTGTGGTCTAGTGACTGACTCGGCTGGGTAGTATTAACTCCCCAACTATTGTCTCATGTTGCCTCCAGCCTGCTTTGTTTTTTCAATCTGGTTATATGGATAATGTGATCTGACTATGACTAGCGTTACATCTTTCACCTTTGCATACTTAGACCAACTGAACCAGTACATTTACAGACTTAATATTTTAGGCTAAAGTATCAAAATACACGAAAAGGTATGTGAATAAGGCTGATTTGTTCTGTGTTTTAGAAATATATGAACCATCCAGACAGATTCTAAAGCTGGACATCTAAGATCTGTATCTATATGCAGTGTAGAGATATATTGCCAAAACCAACATTGCCAAGTTGTGCTTGTTTCATTTTATTCATTACCAGCAAAACTGAAATCTATTTTCAGGAAAAAGTTTGATGTTGACATTTCCAGAAGGATTATAATAGTCTGGTTTTGAATGTGAGCTTGTTTTCATAGTGTGGTTTCAAATTTGGATTTCTATTGTTCTCATATTCAACATTTCTAAAGAGTCTTAAAATTTAGAACATGTTGAAGTTCAGACAGGTTCAACAATACCTTTTAATTTATCCTAGCACATTTTGCTAGTGGTTATGTAACAAAATAAAAATCAGTACTTGCAGCATCTATGGCAAATGGCAATCTTATTTTTTACATATATAAAACATCACAGAATTTCTTAATACCAGATATTTAATATGTATTTGATCAGTGATTGATTTGTATATACAAAACCAGCTTGATAAATTTAGCTGAGTTTATCCTGCATTGTGACAACATTAAATTCAAAAGCTGATTTTCCCAATGTTTTAAGGTGAGTTTTATGTACACTGAGGGTAGAATTCATCTTAATGAACTATAATAAAAATGTTCACCAAAAGATATTGACAAAATGATTCTGAGAAGTAATGGTGCAAATACTTTATTAAAGGATTGAAGAAGTGAATTTAATGCAGAACATTTGGCAAGAGGAACCATTCTGACACAGTGGTTCACAGTATAATGTACAGTACATTACAGTACTATAAACTTTCACATAAAAGTAAAGCATGGGTAGGATTCACAGATGAGCACTGTGTGTTTGTGAAGTGTTAATATTTAAGAGTTCACTTCATAAGGCATCTCAAGGTTTAGAAGACAATGCATTTCACATTGCCCTTGAATTCTTATACTCTGCATAGCTGCTAATTATCAATTTGCACTATGCTGCTTGACTGTGAAACCCAGCCCATACCTAACAACTGAATCTGAAACATCAACTACTGTGGACTTATAGACCACAGTCCATAGGTTCACAGGTTCATAGGTAGGTACTAGGCTATTAGCCCTGGGGCCTATATAACCCTAGCCAAAAAGGTTCCCTGGCTTTCGCCACCCAAGAAAATTGTTATGTTCTGTAGTTCGTGCAGTACGCAGCCTGGGATGTTGTCTGGTACCATGGATGCTGTGTTCTTGGCTTTGGAGAGTGCAGTCTTTCCTTGTTCATCCATGATTACAGGGGCTTTGCATTCTTTCAGTATTAAGATGGGCCCTTTGGAGGGTGAGAGGGGGATAAAGTTAGCACTGAACCTATCTGCCAGGATGTTGGCAATATCAGTTGGTTCTGTGTATTTAGTACCATTGTGCTGGAGCTCAGAGCAGATCTGAGTGTTGCCATTGAGATTCTTGACATAGCTGTAGAATGCTTTGTGGTTTTCTTTGGAATTAGTGACAATTTTATTTTCATAACTGGCTTTGGAGGATTTTATGAGGGATCTCAGCTTCTTGCTGAGGCTGACCAGGGAGTTCCTCCAATCTTGGGATTTTACTCTTTTTTTGCAAGAGCTTCTTCCTTCTGTTGTAAAGTTTGTTTATGGCAGGGGACCACCAGATTGGCTTCCTTTTTTTGTAGGATAGTGTCTTGGTTTTGCTGGGGATGGCACGATCCATGCACTCGTGTATGTGCTTATACAGTACATTTGTGTAAGATTCAGCAGTCGTACCTCTATAGTCCGTCTGCATGGGTGTTGTGAAGTTTGCCACTTCTGTCTTAAGAAGCATGAAGTTTGCTTTGGAGTAGTTTTTGATGGTGGTTTCCTTAATGAGGGGTGGGGGTGGGATATGGATGTCTAGGGTGATTAGCTTGTGGTCGGATCTGACCAGCAAGGAGTTGACCTCTGGCGTGGAACACCAGTTACCCATATTGGTAATGACTAGGTCCAGGATATTGCTGCCCTGGGTGGGGGGTGTGGACAAGTTGATCAAAGGCATTGGAATTTATGAATTCCAGAAAACATTGAGCGAATGAGTTGGTACATGAGTAGTTTTCCCAGTTGATGGTGGGGTAGTTGAAATTGTCCATAATTAAGGTATTGGGTTGTACCTTAATATTTTCCAGTATCTTAATTTTATTTTATTTATTTTTATTTTGCATTTGTTGACCGGGCTAGTCTAGCTGGATATACTTCCATTTTCAGTAGAGGCCCGGGGAGAAAAGCTCCACATAAAACATAACATATGTACATAACAAATAGGCATGTTGTTAATAAAGACAAAGAATTAAATAAGAAAAACATTGGTAATAAAATCAACAAAAATTAAGGCACACAAACAATAGTAATCATGAATAGTGTTAGGTCAATTTCAAAGCATCTTACTTAATACATAAAGGTTATGCCATAAAGCAATTACCATAAAGATAAAAGTTAAAGCTCTGGTGGGTAGAGACGTGGAAGGAGTAAAAGTAAGATATAAAAGTGGGAAGAGATAGAAGTGAGGAAGTGAGAAAAAGAGAAGAAAGAAGACAATTAGGAGGAGATAGGAGAGATGAGATAAGTAGGTCAGAGCATAGTAGGATTACAAGGAAAATGAAAAAGGTATTTGCTAACTATTAAGCACAAAGTAGGGTTAAAGGTCAGGAGAGGGGGGGGAGAGGGAAGTTAGTCTGGTGTACTACATGAGCAAAGCCAGTGATTTTGGAAGTACAGTTTGATTTATTGTTTGAAGAGAGGTAGGGATGTGATTAGAGTTATATCCTTAGGTAGCAAATTCCATACTCTACCTACAGTATTAGTGAATAAAGAGTCACCAGCTAAGTTGTGGGCCTTTATGGGTTTGGTCATGAATTTACAAGAGGAACGAAGGGAGGTGAGATTATTTTAAGGGAGTAAAAGTTGTGATAGTATAGGGGTGTTATCAGGTTGGTACAGTATTTTGTGGGCAATAGTAAGTTGTGAGATTATAAGATAGTTTTGTAGTTCTAGCCAGCCTAAATGTTTCAAATTGAGGCAGTGATGGGTTCTGAAAGGGTTACCAGTGACGAAGCGGGCAATGTTATTGTAGCAAGTTGCTAGTTTGTTTAGGTTAGATTTCTTGAGGTTAGTGAAAATAGGAGAGGCGTAAAAGAGAGTAGATATAAGATGGGAGTGGGCAATAGTAGCTCTAGTAGATGGGGTGAGAAATGGTTTAATACGGTATAGGGATCCTATTTTTCTGTTAACTGATTTGATGGTGTTGTTGATGTGTTGGTCAAAAGAGAGATTGTTATCAATGGTTATTCCTAGCAGTTTAGTTGTAGAGTCAGGAGAGATGACAGTGTTGTTGTTTGAGGAGATGGTGAAATTTAATGGGGCGCTACGAGTGGTGGGGGTGAAGAGGAGAAGTTTAGTTTTTTTAGCATTAAGAAGAAGGTACCGTCTACTAAACCATGTTTCTACAGTGTTGAAGATATTTTGAGTTAGTGAGATTAGATCTGAAGAGGAGGATGCTGAACAAATAATAGTGGAGTCGTCAGCGTATTGGATGCAGGTGGCTTGAGGAATTACAGAGTGGAGATCATTAATATAGAGGGAAAAAAGAAGTGGACCAAGAATAGAGCCCTGAGGGACTCCAATAGAAATGGGCAATAAGGAGGAGATGTGGTTGTCCCAAAGAACGGCTTGTTGTCTGTTACTGAGATATGAACTAAACCATTTGATGGCAAGGCTATCAAATGAGAGGGATTCAAGAATGTTAATTAACGAAGAGTGGTTACCCATGTCAAAAGCTTTGGAGAGGTCAATGAATAGGGCAGAGGAGAGAAGATTATTGTTGCGATTGCTGTTAATGGTATCTAAAAAGGAAAGGAGGGCAGTGGTGGTGCTATGGTGGGGTCTAAAGCCATGTTGACAATTAGCTATAATATTGTGTAGAGAGAGATACTGTACAAGTTGCTGATGAATACATTTCTCCATAATTATTGCTAAAGGTGAGAGAAGAGCAATTGGTCTAAAGTTGGAGTAGTCAATTGAGTTACCGCCTTTGTGTAGTGGGATAATATGAGAGATTTTCCAGATATCATGGATGGTTCCCTCTTGGATGGTCCTATTTATAAGTATAGTGATTGGATATGCAATTTCTTTTGCTGCCTTTTGCAGAAAAAGGGACGGGAGCTTGTCAGCAGAGGGGGTACAGGGTTTCAGTTTGAAAATAAGTCTATAGATAAAAGAGGTAGAGATGGGTTGTAGAGAGAAGTTGTAAGAAGAGTCTACTAGATTATTTGGGGGATAGAAGTTATTGGTGTTCAGTTGTCTAGCAAGAGATTGAATGAAGAGATTAAGAAATGAAGAGTGGGAATCCTGGGGAATGATGGGGGATCTGTAACAAGCTACAACCTGGATTGCAGTCTTACCCAGTGTTAGTTGCACTTGGATAATTTTGGATGTATTATGTTGAGCAACTAGCCTGGAGGTGTGGATATCCTTGATGAATATGGACACACCTCCGCCTTTAGTGTTTTGGTCCAGGTTAGGTGGCTGAAAGGTATGGTATGAATTGTAGCCTGGTAATGCAGGGGTGCTCTCTGGTGCCTTGAACCAGGTCTTGGTCACTGCACAGATATCGATGTTCCCCATTTTAAGGAGTGCCTCAAGTGAGTGCAGTTTGAGGTTTACACTTCTAGCATTGAGTAGCATTACCCTCAGAGTTTGCTTGCTTGTACCTGTTACGTTGGTGAATTTAGCATTAGAACTTTGCCTAAAAAAGGCACTATAGGGGTGGCAAGAGCATTAGTCAGTGTCTGGAATCCCAGGGGCGACAGGTGCAGGCCATCTCTGGCAAAGCATTGTGGTCTGTCGAACATGTCATCCCAGGCAGACAGATACTGGATCCCCTTAGAATAACACCAGAAGCTTTGCCAATTGTTGAAGTCAATCATTTTGTCCTTGTACTGTGGTATCATTCTGGGCTATGGCAGGATGCTACTCAGGGCTAGGGTCATACCTGCCTGGGCTACAAGATGTGGAGTGACCTGAGTGTGTGTGTTATGTGGCGGATCCTGGCACCCGACAGGCAGCTGACAGTAACATTCTCCGTGTTTAGCCTGGTGAATGGGACATCAGTGTGCCTGACTATAGAGTCACCGATGACTAGTGTGTTGGGTACATAGTTTTGCCTTATGGGCTGAGGCTGAGTGGCACACTGATTTTGTGGGCTATGTGTCATTTGGGTAGTGTTGGGGGGTGGTGGTTGTCTGCGTTTCAGCTTGGGAGGTCTCTGTTGCTTGGGCAGATTTTTATTGAGAGCCTCCGTGAATGTAGGTGTGTGCTTTCTGTTTCTATGTGTGGATTTTTAAGGACTATGTGTTGAGTGTGGTGTGGTGCAGGTGTTAACCTTCTCCTCTTGACTGTCTAGTCCAGTCTTGGCTGGAGAGAGCTTGGTTTCCAGTTTGGCTATATAAGTGAATCTCTCACAGGTTGTAGTGTTGGGTGGTAGGAGGAGAGGATTGTCAGTGTACATGAGGCAATTGCTACACTGCCCGAAGATGCCCAGATTCATCAGATGAACAGGAGAAAACACCGGGAGCTGACCCGTGGACATGCCTGGATAGGTGCTTATTAATTTAAAACAAGTAATCTCCGTGGTATCCTCGAAGTCTCAAAACAACCCACTAAAGTGTAGTGGGTCTAAAAACAAAACAGTGTAAGAAACTTCTCTGTGTGGAAGATTTTCAGTCCATATATTTCTAGTTAATCACTGTATATTAATCAGATCAGACAATAGTAGTAGAAGTAGCAAACGTAAACCTGTCAAGTCAAAAAGTAATAATAGAAAATATATAATTTTACAGCATTACTAAGTATTCGAAAGTAATCCAAGCAAGGCAGGCCGTCTGTTTCCAGTCAAAAATCGAAAGGATTTTTGACTGGAAACAGACAGCCTGCCTTGCTTGGATTACTTTCGAATACTTAGTAATGCTGTAGAATTATATATTTTCTGTTATTACTTTTTGACTTGACGGGTTTACGTTCGCTACTTCTACTACTGTCTGATCTGATTAATATACAGTGATTAACTAGAAATATATGGACTGAAAATCTTCCACACAGAGAAGTTTCTTACACTGTTTTCTGCTTATTAATTTAAGTACTAAGAACTGTTTTTCTCTTGACAAGTGAGGAAAGTTGAGTGCTGTAGTAATTTGTACTTTATTTAGTGCTTACAATGAGCTCTGAGCCAGTGCTGAGCACAAGGAAACAGTTTTGAATGCTGAAACTAAAAAAACTGGCTAGTTCTAGCTAAAACTAGCTAGTTTTAGCACCAATCCCAAGAAGAGAAGCAGGCCGCGGCCTGTTTGCTGTTCCCTATTCCTAACATTTATACTTTCCTGTTTGTTCTGCAGCTGGACAAGTGCAAAGTAATGCCTTCCAAGAAGAAGCCACTTTGGCTGGAATTCAACAATTGTGACCCATTCTGCCCATCAAGTTCTCCTGTAGGAATTATCTTTAAACATGGTGATGATCTACGCCAAGACATGCTTATCATCCAGGTAAGAAAGCACCTGGTAGATATGGCTTTGTATATTAGCATCTAACTTGTAAGTATGCAAAAATGATGTAACCTCTGTTTGTGAGAGGTAAAGTATAATATAGTTTAGAGTACAGTATCTGGAAATGTTTAGTATTTTTCTAAGAAAGGAAAGCAAACTGAAGGTCCAAAACTATGCAAAATTTTGACTTAGGCAGCTTAAAGGGTACAGTTGTACACTATACTGATACCTTAGGTCTCAAATGTCCTATTATTTGGGGAATTCCATTTCCATGGTGAATTTCACAAATGCTCATGGTTTCTTGACGAGGACTGGTTGTGTATTAACTGCACTGGCAGGAGCTTGTTTAATCATATGAGGAAGTTGCTCATTTGGATGCATACAAGTGTACTTGACTAGTAGCTTTGTCAAGTTGCACAACACATCCAGTTGTGAGTGTGTAGGTTTCGTTACACAGCATATGGAGGGAGGGCACTTAATTTGCATTCTGCCAGTACTGGCATTCTGCTCCCTTTGCTATATATTGGTACACAAGAGCCTATAGAAAAGAGGTACAATATTCAAAGTCCTTTCTTTGTGTGAGAACTTGTATGATAGAGCGCCTGGTGCTCTGCAGATGTGAGAAATCAACATTTGTATACTGATTGCCATGCTGAGTTGACAGAAGAACTGGGTCATTGTAAAACTGATTAGTGGCCCACTGGATTACCGGAGCTGAGTGCTGAATACATGGCGTCAGTAACTACTATTTACTATTGGGCTTATTATAAATATTTTTTGATTCTTTGTATCCTAAAGCATTTTCATGTATCATGAGTACAACTCCTGGCAAGCGAAATGCTTCATGGATTCATAATACAAATGCATTTAGCTGCCATTGTTTTAAGGTGCATTTGAGGTGACATAGTAGTGTCCAGTGTTATATGTTGGAGGTGACACTACTCAGATTATTGCAAGTAAATTGAGTTTGTTTTATTATTATTATTATTATTTATTGTTGTTGATTATGCTGTAATGTGTATTATATTTGCTTTCTGTCATTTATTTGGAGTATGAAGTGCTGAAAATCCAGCACAACCCATATTCTTAAAACTGAGTGAATGAGTGAGTAAATAAATAACGGGTCAAAATATAATTTTATTTGAAAATAAAACAGATACTGTAAACAAAAGCCCGAACAAGCGAAACGGATGAACCAAATATTTAATTGAAGCACTTTTCGTTAGCTTAGTAAGCTAACTTCCTCAGAAAAAAGACAAAATACAATTACATCCAAATACAAGTAGATATATATAAGCTAACATGCATCATGTGCTACCAATCAAGTGGAACCCGCCACTTAAACTGAAATTTGAATTTACTTGGTTCATCCTTTTCACTTGTTCAGGCTTTTGTTTACAGTACCTGTTTTATTTTCATTTTTATAGTTTTACTTTTTGTTTTATTCATAATTTTATTTGAACCATATCAGCAGTCCTGGGTCACATGCTAAAGTGAGATGCAGACAAATTTCTATTTCAGCCACATAGGCATTTAACACGCACAAGCCATTCCAGCAAAGTAGTTTTGCAAAAATGCTTGGTATTCACTTAAAGACTATAAGCACTTGGGTGTAGACAAAAATGTCATTTTTTTAACCAAGTTTCCATGTTGTTGCCTCTTTCCAAAATAACTTCCCTTTTTAATATGATATATATCATAATTATGTAATTAAACATAACACCATCTAATATGATTCTCATTGTAGAATACTTTAATTGGATAACTAGTAATATAATAAGTATATTTACAATATTTTGCTGGGTCACAGACCTCCCCCCTTTTTATATTCAAATATTTCAATATTAGGTTGGATTATGATCAGGTCTCTGATCATAACCTGTTTATAATTTGTTTAGCAGCTGGTACAGAGGGTTAATTGTAAGAGCTGTAGTTCCTGTGGTACAAGGTTTGATTCTCTCAGACTTCATTTGCCTACTATGATCTTGACCAAGTCACTTAACCAGATGGTGCTTAGGGAAACTGGGTGTTTGGGCTTGGCTCCTCAACGGTTCCCTGGACTGCAAGCAACTGCCTATGAACTTATAAATCTGTGAACTTAACTGTATCGCACTTGGTCAATATGCTCCCTACTCAAAAATTAATGTGTCCACCAGTAGTCCAACCCTGTGGTTCAGGTCAAAGGTCTGACTATGACCTTGATGACCAATGTTCTGATAGCTACATTGTGCTGGACAGAATGAACCTGTGAAGATGGGAAAGAGTGGCCATTATCAGCTTGTCCATCTTTGTTGGGAAGGAGGCAGCTTTGCTTAACTGCTTGGGTGACACCTAGTGGGAATATTAAATGTTGCATCCATGGAGAATTGGCCTGTATAGCATTAAGGTGAGAGGAAGAACTTTTGGAACTTAAGAGAATTGCCACAGCGGATAGGCAGTCCAGGGGATTGGGAGGGGAGTCTGTTGGGTTCAGTAGACTAACTCACAGCCTTGCACCAGAATCTCACTTCTCCGAGCAATGAATATATTGATGAGGCCTTCCAACCAGGAAACAAAGGAGTTCTATGGTTCTTGCCCAGACTAAATGTGTCAGGGTCCTAACCCAACAAAGGAACAATAATGTTGATAGAATGAAAGAAGGGAATCTACTGGGAAAGATCCAGAGGAGTGGGGAATGAGCAAAATAGATGCACAACATGGTTTATTTGTTTTTTGTTTGGTTACACCCCTGACATCTGAACAAAGTAAGTTCTTAGTATTTTATAGCAAATTCATGGAAGGCTTCAGTCAAGATGTTATCAAGATTTTGGACAAAAAGGGTTATGATCTTGTTTGTACAGTTTATGTTTTACAACTTCATTGAAATATTATAGTGTGGTATGTCTTAAGGTGGAGAATAATGCAGTCTTTTAAAATGAGTACCTCATTTGGGAGTGTTGAAGGAGAAAGTGTTGAATGTAAATGTATGAGATCTGAAGCTTTTTATAATCATCAGTAAGGCATACCACTTTTATTCTTTTGGTGAGCTACTTTCAGAATCATATCAAGCTTCAGCAATGGCTATGTTATTCTAATGACTGGTCAAAAAAGTTGCTATCAGCCTTTTTGACCTGCCTATCATTTCACCAGAAGGAATATAATCTATTAAAGACAGTGGAAGCTGTAATGCAGTGCTATGTCAGTTGTTAATCATGATTCTGCTATAACCTTATTTCTTAAGTAAACAAGGAGCATTAAGCCATGATTGTGTGTATGTCATAATTCACAAACCTGTTGACACAGCAGGAGTCATGAGTCATTACACATGCAGATTTTATGGTGATCAGATGTTCCTGATTTTGGGCTGGTGTCACAAGTGGGTTAAGAAGTCTGGCTGACATGACCAGTTGATTGCATATCAAAGTTAAGCCAGAAATAACTATACCTTTGGGTTCCAACAGTGCGATCTATTCCTACAACAAAGTTTAACCTGACAGGTTGATAACTGTTGTCCTTCTGTTGTGTTGTCACACTTCTGGCAGAACAGGCACAGCTTCCTTTTTCCAATCTACATTCTAGAGTCTAGGATTTGTCACAAAGTTTGGTTCACATTACAACTGCTCTCCTCATTTCCTTCAGAGTTCAAGGCTGAATTCCACGGGTCTGCATTGCCTTGTCTAATTTCCTAAACTATCAGTACTCATAATCTTCCAGTTCTTTTAAATCTTGCTCCTTTTTCACTCATTTGTATGCTTTTACACAGTTAACCACTAATCTTTCTTTATGCTCATTACAACTGAGAGGGCCTGCAGGCGTTTCTGAAGTTATTCCTATTGCGCCTCTAGGTGCCAAATATTGCTTGCTCATATTTGAGTTAATAATTCCAAAACCATGCTACATACAAGGTATCAGAATATTTTATCTTGAAGCATGCATGATGGCAAACACAAATGTATTGATATTTGACCTCTGTCAATGTGTATTTGTTGGAAATGTAAGGTGATAACTTCATTTTTTAAAGGTTCAAGCCACATCCACTGGGAGTTAAATGTACGCACTCAAAAGAGCTGTACTGGAGGGAATGAGTTAACTAGAAAAGTTTACATCACTAACATCTTGGAAATTTTTGTGAAGAGATGTCAAGAATTTCTTGTTACTTTTCTATGCCTGCCCCATTGTCCAGTCAAAGTGTGTAATTAAATGGTGTGTGATTAAAATTTTAAATGTCTAAGGATGCTATGTCCTCCCTTGACAACTACAGATCATCATGCTAGTAGAAGCCTGTATTGAATCTTCCAAACCCTGATGAAGCCAAAGTGATGGATTCTGCACCAGATGTTGAAATTCATGTTGCATTGCATCCATCCCACGATCAGATAATACTTCACAGAAGATTACTAGTCTGCTGAGTGTCTAAGGTCCATCCTCAGCTTTACAAACTGCTGCTACATTTCTTCTATGTTTTATAGCCAGATCATTTTCCCCTAGATGGACTACAACATCAATCTTCCTTGTTTCTTAATTTTCCACTCGAGTCCTATCATTTCATTCTTTCTTCATTACAGCCATGGCACAAGGCAGGCACCTAATTTCCTCTTCTAGTTCAACCTTCCTAAAAATAGAAATCTCAGTGAGAAATTTCCTTTTCCACCTTGATGGAAGTCCTACCATTTTCCATAGTTTACAAAGTTGGCACCTCAGGAACGAATCAGTGTCAGTACAATGTAAAAATTGCAGGCAGCTACAAAAGGAGTAAATCACCTCTGACTACACTCACCTTCCTGGAGGCACGTTTGTTCTAGATGATGTCCTTCTATTCATATATTGCAGGATTCATAACATGAAGGAGTCTGCCACAGGCTGTCCCGAGCATCTGGCCAGTATACAAAAGTCTAAAGCTACTGTGAGGTATGTGCAATGTCGCACATAGGCCCCAGTCTGATGTCAGGTATAAAGTAGACGTCGGCGCGTACCATCCTCAGAACTTTTCTGCCACCAGTCTGAACACCTTCTCTGGTCATTTGCTCAACAGCAAAATTGCTGATTCCAAGTCAGATAAATGCCCCGTTGTTTTTTTTTTTCCTTTAATTTTTGTGCTACTGTTGTTTTGCGGAGATTACATGTCATCTAGGAAGGGCAAGTGTCAGTGTGGAAGGCAAATTCCACATAAGGATTCCCACGGCCGATGCCTTGTTTGTTTAGGACCTAGCTATGACCATACCTCCTGTGCTATTTGCAAACCCTTCATAGCCATCTCGCTTCTCTTAATTTATACTTGGAGAACCAATGCCTTAAGCATTTAGCTCATGACATCATGGAAACTTCGTTTGGCCCTTCAGGGGAACCCGTTTTAAAAAAGGCCAATAAATCTAGGCCTGAGGTATCTGCTGCTCCTCCAATTCTGGATGTTTCTCCCAAGGCCAATGTTGGCCCAGAGACCCATCCGGAGAAAGCCAGTGATTTTTCCATGGGTACCATAGTGGAGGCCACAAAGGGTCCTGCTAGCACATCCTCGGGGGAAATGCAGACATCTGCAATGGATGTATGGGGGGAACTCAGACTCAGTCTCTGAAGGTCATCATGGAGTACAGCAAATCCTTGTACGTGAAGAGGTTCCAAGCAACATTAGCAAATGTAGGCCTACGTCAGGTCCCTCTACCTATCACCATTTGAATGTTCTACTAAAGAAAAAGCAGAAAACAAAGCATGGTCCTCCTTTTTCTCTGGAACATCCTGCAGATTGGCAAGCCTTTTCACAAGGGCTGTTTAATTCCTTTATGACCCTTAGGCAGTCTATAGGGGTCTCTCTCCATTCTTCTTCCCTTTCTCCAGTTTTTCCTCAAAAAAGAATTAGGACTGAGGATTCCTCAGATGAAGATGATTCCTCTGGTGATGAGTCACTGGCATATTCTGCCCAGATTTCTTCTCTACTGGGGTATGCTTCCCCAGACAAGGAATCAAATGGTACAGAATCTCTCAGGGATGATATTACCTTTGGTGAGAATATTGTGAAGATAAGAGAATTTTTTTAAGTGAGATTATTCTCAGGTTTCTGAAGTGCAAAAAGATACTATGACCTGTTACAGATGGATTCCCCTTCCTTATCTGCAGTGCCTCCAGTGTTACCAGCCTTTCTGGATGCTTTCTTCTCTGCTTCTAAGTATCCAGACTCACAGCCTCCTGCCCCTAAAAGGCCAGATAGATTTTCAAAGTGCCAGAAGATTGCAAGTTTTTATTAAGTGCCCTTCTCAGATCCAGCTACAGTCTCAGTGGCTGCTTATAGGCCATCAAAGCTTTTACCTTCAACTTCTCTTCTCCCCTCAGATAAGGAGAGCAAAGTTACGGAAAGGTTAGGGAAAAATGTATACTTCAGCCACTCTCACCTTTGGGGCTATAAACTACCAAATCCATATGACCAAATATGACTTAGCCTTCCTTTCTCAAGCCACTCAGCTCATTTATGAGCTTCCTGACTCAGACATTAAGTCACAGCTTTCTTCCATTTTGGGTTCTACTTCTCAAGTGACACATCATTCCATTAAATGCAGATATGATGCAGCTGAAGCATTTGTCTTGGCCACTTCCGGATATCAAGGCAAAAATAATGGATGCTCCATTAGATGCTAAGACCTTTTCTGGATCTGCAGCTGTAGAACTTTTTAAGTCCTTGCAAGAAAAGGGTAAGGAGCTCCAGGACCTTAAACATATTTTGTGGCCCCAGTTCCAAAATTTCAAAGCAACTACCCTTCTAAAACTCCCTTTGTTAGAAAGCAATTCCAACCTTCTTCATTCAGGAGTAAAAGAAATGCCAGAAAATCTTACAGTGCCAAGACTTCTTCTGCTACTTTTCCTGTTCAGAAGCAGCAGCCTTTTCTGAGCAAGCCAGGTAGTCTGTGACTACCAACCATTTTACAGCCAGAGCACACTATCCTTACGTCTTTCCTGTCTTTTCCTGCTTGAAAACTGATCACCCAAGACTCCTGGGTTCGTTCTATCATGCAAAGAGGATACTTCATGGTATGGAAAACTCTTCCTTCCTACAGGGGCCCTCCTCAACCTCCAAGAGACCAGCTGAAATGTTCTCCTCAGGCAATTCAACCAGGATGCGTTTAGCATATTGATTAAATTCCAGAACTAAGGCTTTGTAATTTCTCACTTCACCATGGGGCAACTTAGGTTTATCTAGTCCTATCCCTAAGACTTGCCTAAATTTGGTACCCCAACCCTGATAAACTTCATTAATAATATCAGTCACCATCCTACTGGGGTAACCTCTGTCTAAAAAACATCTCTTTAACCTTGGGCCAATTCTACCCTAACATCAGCAAAATCAGATGTCATCCTGGCAACTCGAATTGCTTGACCTCTAATCACGTTTTTCTTCTGTGCAAATGGATGGCTACTTGTAAAATATAAATAACCATTGCAAAATGTATCCTTTCAAAAATATTATATTTAAAGCCTTTAGTAGTGCGGGAAATGGTGATGTCAAGATAGTTGATACTGTCCCTGTTCCAACTAGAGGTACATTTAATCAGGACAGGTGCAGTTGTTTCAAAAATCATAAGTAATTGAGTCAGTCCTCAGTCAGTCCTCCCATCAACTAAATATTCCTCTAAGTAGGAATCAATCCTCCTGTATGCAATACCAATTTGGTTCTTTGACACAGGGGAGTAGGTCACACCATCAAGTAGAAAGTTTGTCATGATGCTATTATAATCTTCTACATTAAATAACACCACCCAGCCCCCTTATTGGGTTTCATCACCCTAATATCACCATCACTTTTTAACAGCTTTAAAATGTCTTTCACCCTTGGTTAGGTTGGAATAAATTGTTTTGCCCTGGGCAACTAATTTATAAATATTCTCGGTCACACTTTTTTCAAAGACATGTACAACTGGGTTTAAGTGTGGGTTGAAAACACTACATCTTTTCAAACGCACATAATTATTGACATTTCAATGCTCCTTGAACAATAAACCTAAGTTTAATTTTCTAGTGAAAAGCTTTAGTTCAAGAAGCATATCTGCCACATCCACTCTCGTAGTAGGAATGAACTTGAACCCTTTTAGAAACAATGTGAAATGTTCCTTGGAGAGAGTTCTGTCTGTGCAATTGTAAATTTTAAAACCTTTATAACACCCCACAATACCATTGTGATGAAAGATAATTAATTCCTCCTCTGTGCCCCTGACCTGTGACTGTCCTTCTCCTCTAATACCTCTTTTTCCCCTGAGTCCATTACTTGCCTGCCTTTGCCCGCTAGCCTCTCCGACTGTTGAATTGGTAAAAAATCCTGCCCCCTAGGGGAAAAAGAATCGAATTTGTCCATTCCCCCTCTAACATCCACACTCGACAGTCCTTTCATTTTGGGAATTGACTAATCTACAACAGGTGACCCTCCCATCTCAAAATTAGTCCTCAAAATTTTGGGTACAGGGTACACTTTATTGTCAGCATGCTGCTTTATATACTTAGACAATTTCTTTTGCCTTTTATTAAATAAAGAAAAATATTTTTTGTCAATCCTGGCTAAAATACCTTCATACAACCCTGCATATTCAGAAAACAATAAATCATCTAGTATACTTTGCTTCACCTTGTCCAATTTAGGACCTATTTCATCCAAAACAGCTTCATTTTAATTGACCATCATGCACATTAGTTCTAAAATGCATTTATCAAAGAACTTAGCAAAATCATTTATAATATCACCATTACAGTGGATGCCAAACCGACATTTACAAAAACATAGTCCCCCGAGGGACTATTTTCAATCTAATACATTCAAGAAGATAATTGTTCTTAATGTGAATACATTTTAATTTAAAAAGCATCTTATCTAGTGAGTAAATAAGTTCTTTTAAGGTTGTGAACTCTTTCATATGTTCCCATTTGTTTATCTTGTTGGTTAACACTCCTTTGTTGCTGAAATCAAAGGCCATATCCATAATGGTCTTAAATTCATACCGTATACCATTGCTACTCCTCTTATTATCAGAAACACGCTGTGAGGGCTGCCCAATGGCTTTAACATAAGTTTTTACAGTACCTTTCACACTCCTGTCGAGGTCATGATGTGAAGCTCCGCTCCTAGGACTGAAGTTGGAACTGCCATAATTCCCTCCATCAGCCCAAGCCACTCCGGTGTTGAAACATCCATTACCTCCCCATCTTGATCACCAATCAAAGTCCATTACATGGAAACGGTGGTGTCACTTCCTACTAACATGGGGGACATTGCAGTGCTGATTATTTTCTTAAAGGGACCTTCATGTTGCCTAAACAGTTCAATTAAGTGTGTAAGGTCATCGTTTAAGAACGCAACATCTTCTCTAATATTTAAAAACTTTTCTTTAGAAAAAGCATTGTGTAAATAAGAATCAGTATTGAAACATCGATCCATGGGATCCATTACCAGTTTACATCATCTGCCGAGCTGGATTCAAGTACCACAAACACCAAAAAAGTCCAACAAACGCGTACAGCTGAAAAATGGCCAAAATTGTAAAAAGTGGCTATCCGACAACAGCAGCAAAGGTCAGCTGGAAATTTTAATAAAATAGCAAAGTAACAAAGATAAGTGCTTTCATCTCTTCAAAGAGACTCAGATAACCAAGTACACAAGCTCATCCATTTAAATACCCTCGACAGTTGGTGTAATCAAGATTAATAGACAATCAATAAAATATAACCTTTAAAACCACCAAAATCATACCATAGTCATTAAAAATTTGTATATTAGACTACAACTTCATTAAAACTTTATGTGTAAGTAATAAGACCATAAAAAGGTCCTTAGACCTAAAAAATCAAATTATCCTAGAATGCCAAATGTCATAGTTAATTAAAATATCATTCTAAAATCCTACACAAGAGCTGCTCTCTCCTTTAATATGGACTTAAGGGATGCATGCTCATTAAGTCCAGGGGGAATATAGCTCTTAATCTCAACTGCTATTTTAGTTCTTTCTTCAATAAAATGTTGTTGTTGTTGTTGTTGCAACAACAACTTCAATAAAATAAGCTTCCAATCACCTCCAGTGAAATCAGGTGTCAAAATATCAATAATTCCAAAACTAAATTTTGTAAAACTGACACATACCTTATAATGTTTAAAAAGAGCATTAGTCTCCTTATTTCCCATAATTTCATATAAATGCTTGTAAATTCACATTTGGCTAAATATATAATTTTTTTAGAACAACAGTTACCATTTCTAAATTGATCCTTGCTACCTAATTAATTTTCCAAAGCAGTAAAATTGCTCCTTTGAATAAAGGGACATTGTTGACATCTGTCACATGGTATTGTACCTCTTTTAAGACCAGTGGATAACAACCCTTTTACTTCCAAAATCTGTGTAAAATTTCTACCTATTTTAAAGGTAAACAAGGGTGTTGGACCTACTACTTCATGTACATCATTGTTCAGTTTAAAAATATACCAATTTTTCTTTACAATATCTTGTATGCATTTAGCATATTGATTAAATTCCAGAACAAAGGCTTTCTCATATCTTGCTTCACCATGGGGGCAATTTAGGTGTATCTAGTCCTATCCCTAAGAGTGGCCTAAATTTGGTACCCCAACCCTGATAAACTTCACTAATAATATCAGTCATCATCCTGTTCGGGTAGCCTTTGTCTTAAAACATCTCTTTAACCTTGGCCAATTCCACCCCAACGTCAGCAAAATCAGACGTCATCCTGGCAATTCGAACTGCCTACCCTCTAACCACTTTTTTCTTTTGTGCAAATGGATGGTTACTTGTAAAATATAAATAACCATTACAAAATATATCCTTTCTAAAAATATTAGATTTAAAGCCTTTAGTAGTGCGGGAAATGGTGATGTCAAGATAGTTGATACTGTCCCTGTTCCAACTAGAGGTAAATTTAAAGTAATCAGGACATCCAGTCAAATACACCATAAATTCCTCATTTCCTTCCACTTTCCCATCCCACAAGATGAAAATATCTTCCAAACATCTGGCATACAAATGTAGGAACTTGGAAGATGGACTGTTGAAGATATGTTCCTCTTCCCACAGCATTACTAGGTTATCATATACCGGGGCACATGCTGCACCCATTGCTAGCCCGGCAATCTGTTGGTAATACTTGCCCTGGAAATATATGAAATTGTTTGTAAGCAGCAGAGCAGACATTATGCAAGAATGAGTATAATGATGAGGTAAACCTGTGTAAAGCTTTAGGTTCACAGGTGATTACTAAGGTAACAATCCCCATGGGGCTTTTAAAGCATTATCTTGCTTCTAAAATGTATCTGGAAGGTAGATACATTAGTGTTATTTTATGGGGTATATGTAGACATGGGCATGGGTGATCAAGCATTCACAGGCTGCTTCTATCTATTAGAGACATAGGTGCCAGACTGGAGTAAATTTCTGATTCACTATCCACTGGTCCAAGTTGCGTTTAAATTGGGTTAGGGAGGAACTTTGCTTGAAATGGATGGAAGACTGTTTCAGAGAATGGGTAGTCTCTTAGACATATACCTGTCCATCCAGCATGTCCTTTTTATGTTGCAAGTAAGGTTTAGGTCCCTAGATTGGGTAATTCTGATGCTGATTGTTTTGCAGATGTGCAACAGGTCCCTCAGAGTGGGATCACATGATTCTTTGCAGACGAGGCATAGATCACCTGTTAGGAACCTGTAAAATACTAAGCACAGGGAGAAGGTTTTGAGGTGGTATGTGTAGGACATGTTGTTAATGCATTGTATTCTTTTTGTGAGGAAGTTCTGTCACTCAAGCTGTTGCATATGCTGGATAAGGTATACATATTGCAGAGGACAATGGACTCAAATATTGGCTAAGTACAACAGAACAATGACATCCTTAGATCTGGAAGCCATGCCCTTGCTTATACGTTACACAACATAGATTGATTTTCTTACTATCATGGACACATGATTGTCAAAGACCAGATTACTGTTTACATCTCTTTCCATTTCCCTGACCACTGGGTCTACTCTTAAGAGTGTATTATCAATGTGATAGTTTCCAGGAGTATCCGTCTTCCCAAAGGATACTATTGTACATTTCATGAGTTTTAGTTTTACCTTCTTTGAGGGTATTTGTGTCATTTGAGGATTCTATGACTGTATTCAGTTTGCAGTCATCTGCAAACTTGGTCAGCAGGAGGCCCTTGCCATTGACCTTGACCTGCAAGATGTAGTTGTCTAAAAGGAGTGGACCCAGAACCAAGCCCTGAGGCTCTCTGCTTGTGACTGACCTCTTTGTGAAGATAGACTCCCCTATTCTAATATCTTTGTTCCTATCTGTGAGCCAGCTGGTTATCCAGTTGGTGACACAGGGGTTTTCATGCATTTTTCAACAATGACTGAATAGGGTATTATGTTGAAAGTTTTGGACACCTTTTCCCCTGTACATTGCTCTGGCGACCTTCTCAAAGAAGGCCACCAAACTGTGTAAGCATGACCTGTCCTTGATGAAACCCAACTGGACTGGATCCAATCACAGAAAGTTTCCTATGTTATTTATTAATTCCATGATTATTCTTTCCATGCCCTTGCATATGAGACTAGTCAGACTTATGGTTCTGTAGTTACCTGGGTCTGTAAATGGCCCACCCTTGTGTAGGTGGATTACAGTTGCAGTCCTCCGTTCACTTAGCAGAAAGCCTGTCTGAAGGCTACAGTTAAATTGTGATTCTAGAGGTTTTGAAAAGACATGTTTCTTGCTATTAATGAGGCATCTGTGGTGTTATCAGGACTCACCGATGCAGTGTTCTTGGCCTTGGAGAGAGCATTGAGGACCTGCTCCCTGGTGATAGTTGGGTGAGTAATGGTTGAGGGTATTTCCAGAGGGATGTCTGGGGGGTGAAATTAGAGCTAAATTTGTCAACTAGTAGATTTGCTTTATCTTCTGGCTCAGTATAGGTGGCTCCATTTACAATTAAGTCTGCACATTGCTGGTATTGCCACTGTGGTTAAGAAAATAGCTAAAGACACTCTTGTGATTGTCCTTGGCCTGGGAGGCTATCTATATCTCAAACCTTTTTGTCAATAAAGAAGAGTACAATCACCTGCAGTAAATTCATAATTTTGCCATAATCTTATATTCTAATACAGTTGTTGTAGGACTTATAGGAGTGTCTTGTGAAGTTCATTGAGAAAAATTTTTGAACAGGAAAATGATCATTTAGGGTATTAGGCATTGTGGAAACAAATTTGCATGTATGAGGGATGTTTGTAATTAATTACTGTAGGAGCATAGCCATTTCTGTTTTTGAGTTATACCTGGTAGGTTGCAATAAGTTGTGAGCTGTTAAAAAAAAACTTTTAACAGAGAGAGAGAAAATTTATTTCCAAGAAAGTAAATACTAAAGGCACCTACTAAGATCAAATTTGTCCTTAGTTTTATTTCAATTTTATTTTGAATTGTTTCTTCAAAGATTTTATATTGGTTACTTGATGAACTAATGTGCCCAATTTGTTTGACCTCAGAGGCAAAGATTCAGTATTAAATGATTAGGACCATAGCCGGTCTTAGGCATAGGCCAACTAGGCGGCCACCTAGGGCACCACTGTAGCAGGGATGCTTTTCCAGTATTTATCTGGTGTAGGTAGACCAGGATGGGGGCACCGGGTGGTGTCATGGGGGGGTGCCGTGGAGCCCTTTTGCCTAGACCACCAGTTGACCTAAGGCTGCTCCTGATTAGGACTGCAGTCGGATATAGATGTACCATAGTTCAACTTTAGGTCTGTTTATTTTAATTAAGAAAATAATTCCAACAGCATATTTATTCAGAGGTGTATTATTTTAAGTCAAAACATAGCTGTTTCTGATAGAAAGTAAATATTTGGCTTAATTCATGTCTCAGTAATGCTAAGAATGCTATGATCAATATCTTTGTTTTACAATTAAGTTGTGAAGTTTAATTACAAAAAGAGTTAGCTGGGCCAGGGTTATGATTAATACTGCCTGCAGTAGTTTATTTTTAAGGCAGACAAAGGTTAATGTTTTCTAAATCTTGCCTGAATAGGATTTAGTAGCTTTGAGGCTAATTGGGCCATATTATATGTTTGGCTGTCTGTGAGTTCCCATATTATATTTTTGTTTGCAAAATATTATTAAATGGAATAGTTAAGTACTAGGTTGTGCAAAACAGGGCAAGATAATATTCTGGATGGTGTCATGCAAGTGATTTTAACAAACTATTTCCTGACTGCAATATACAAAATATCTCTTATGTAAAGAAGAAAAAAGAGTTGTACCAAGTGAAGAATATATAGTTTTGATAAGGATGTTGTTCATTTTGTTTAACCTTTGCTACATATGTTAAGTTTTACTTTAATAAAACAAGGAAATAATCATTGGCAAAGTAATTAGAAACTGAAGTATTGTTTTACCAAATTTACTTATAATTTAGTTTTTTGATAAGACATTTACCACCTACAAGATGTATATAAAATGCAAGAATATGTAAACCTAACAAATGTGGATGAAGGTTACTTATACCATGGAGGCACAACTGCATATACATGCTGTAAATAACCATATTTTTTGTTTAAGTATTGGTACTTTACAGTTAAACACTGAAAAAATATAAGCATTAACATGCCTGAAGAAAAAGACATCTATGCTGTAATTTCTGCCACTATTTATTTACAGTAATTATCATACTTGTTTTATAAAATCAGAAATTTTCTGGGGTCACAGTAGCAAGGAATGAGCCAAAATCAGATCTGTCCTTAAAAAAAACTTAAAAGATATGTTTTTCAGTGGTTGGCCATTTCCATGAGCCTTCCAGTGTTGATGTCAATAAAGCATTTTATAACATAAATGTGGAAATGTACACATAATTCCACCCCTCCCTCATCACTATGAAGCTTAAGACATTTTTTAAAACTCGACTGCCATTTCCTCTTTCTCCCACACCACCACCATACAAATTAAAAAAAAATAATTGCTTGAGATCCTATAGAACATTACAACAACCCTCCTTCAGTGCTCTGGTGGACTTGTAAAAAACCTTAGTTCCATCCTTGAATCAGTGAACGTCTTCAGTGCCAGGATGTGGCCTTCACTATTCCCTTCGATGACAGGATACTACTGGCAAATGTTCCCCACCATGATTTCTTTGGGTCTATGTTCACACATCGAAGGGAAAAAATTAATAGAACAGCCATTCCATGAACAATAATCCCCAAATGTCGCTTTCATCAAAGAGTGAAATAATCATAAAAAAATCAGCGAAAGGTAATAGTTGGCCAACAACAAAGAAGTAACCCACAAAGGTGGGGGACTGCAACTCCCCCCCAACTATATATACTAACTCTGAAATTGCACTACAGTGGGGAAAAGGAAAAATTTTTAAATGTTTTGTTTAATATACCTTATACAATGTGGTACTTCCTTGTTGTTGGCCAACTACCTTTCAATGACTTTTTTTATAATGATTTCACTCTTCCATGGAAGTGACGTTTACAGATTACTGTTAGCCATTCGATTAAGTTTTTTTTCGATGTGTGAAGATAGACCCAATTTCTTCACAGTAAACTATCCAGTTTGTGTACCTTCTCCACAGTGGCATTCCACTGGTATCACAGTTATGCATGATCACTAGCAATTCATATCGAAACAAGAACCCGACTAACACCTAACATGAAGATTACTTACATTACATATATGGGAAGAGATTTTTTTTTTTACATTTACGTTCCTCAATCTTCTTTAGAAATAGTCCATCACATTCCATTATATCCAGCATATATTTTCATATTACTAAGGATTGCACATTTATATATCTTACTCTTCCATCAGGTTGTTGTTGTCTTTTGGCCTTTCCTGGTTAGGGGTCGCCACAGCGGAACTACGGTCCGCTAATGATTGGCAGTAGATTTTCACGAATGCCGAGGTGCCAGCTCGACATTCAACCTTTAGCGAAGGCACGCCCATTTATGCATGTCCTTCGAATGCCCACCCAACCACAGGGAAGGACATGCAGACTCCACACAGAAGGCACTCCCCGCACTCCAGCCGAGAATCGAACGGGAAAACCTCTTGCTGTGAGGCAACAAAGCTACTGCTGCACCACCGCGGCTGTACCTTACTCTTCCATCGGGAACTGCAGTAAAATAAATTAAGAAGCTTGGAGGATGTAAAACAGTGTCCCAGGGTGTCTTAACAATAGGAGAAGATAAAAATGTGGCTGTTATTCTGGGCTTAGGTGCCACATCTAAACTGCACCCAAAATTTAGAGCATCAGTGCTTAAAGGAAATATGTTAAGGGAGTGCAAGCTTCCATTTGACAGAGGTACACTGGGTTTTATACCACCATCAAGAATCATATGCATCTTATTCTCATTGAGATTTTTGCCCTGAAATAAACTTTATTTATTTATTTACACAACTTCATGTTTGTTATCCTTCATGTATACCTGTCCAAACTAATCCTTTTTTTTTTTTTAACGTTTGACTTGGGTCACAAGGCAATGGGGGATGCAGACAACCAACGTAAGAACTCAATATAATATACACATGAAACACTGTTATACAAAGCATGGTTGATTTAAATAACATAAGCTGAGCATAATAAGGGAGAGTTTAGATAATGGGTTTTTGTTCAGTGCAGAGTACTTCAAAGAGAGCACTGCTAAATCCGTAATGCCAAAGGACCAACTGCAGAAAGATCAAAGCCAAATGGGCAGATGTTGAAAACATGGCAGCGTGTATGGCTGAAGCATAACATATTGAATATTTCAGTAAATGAACATACTGAAACACTACTGCGGATTTCATTAGCAATCATGTAGTGTTGTGCTACTCCTACATGGTGTAAGTATGTTAACAAGATGAGCAGCAGCGCTAATCAAATATGGATGCTGCTCATCACACCTACACGTTTGCAAGCATCTCTTCATGGCCAGCAACAGTGTCTGTAGCCATGGAAAGATACTTGTAAGCACAGGCACACTGTGAACGTTGCAGTGGTGCAACGGTTGTGTTGTCACCTCACAGTAAGAGTTTCTCCAGTTTGATTCTTGGCTGGGGTGCCTTCTGTGCACAGACTGCATGTCCTCTCTTCATTAGTGTGGGTTTTCTTCCACGTTACAATAACATGCATCTGGAGCATTTTTCCCCGGGCGTCCGCTGAAAATTGGCTTCATTCCAAGTCAGACTTTCCCAGTAAACAAATGTTAACTAAATAAAAATAAATGAACAAAATGTCTGACATATAATAAAAGCTCATGTACAAGCATGCACTGTAGCCAAGACTTATTAAAGCCGAGTACAGGGAAACAATACAGAATGAGGGGAAGTGAAGTGAGGGAATTGGTACATTACATTATAATGAATAAGCATTCTTGAAGAGGGGAAATGTTTAAAGTGTACTCATATCCCAAATGCAATTGTGACAAATTTGTATAAGAAGCATTTCTGATATAAACCCTATACTGATGTAATGATATTTAATGTCATTGACAATCCTGCACATAAATAACATGCATATATAAAAATGGACATGCTATTAAAGGATGTGATATTGACATAAAGCTGCATTGCAACAAAGGGGGGAGAAAATGTGATATACATGTTAATTAAATGCTGACTTGAGTTAACAGTTAGCAAGGGCACAAGATAGTTTAAGGCAGCGTTCCCCAACCACCGGGCCACGGACCAGTACCAGGCCATAGAACACTCGGAACCAGGCCATCAGGTAAAGTAAGTGAATGCCTGTATGAGTTTGTATGTGTCTGTCTGTGTGTGTGAGTGAATGTGTGCATGAAAACAAAAGAGGCTGTGTATGTGTGAGAGATCGGGAGAGTGAGACCGATGTGTGAATGAATGCAGGAATGAATGAAGAAGTATGCGTGTGTGTGTGTGTGTGTGTGTGTGTGTGTGTGTGTGTGTGTGTGTGTGTGTGTGTGTGTGTGTGAGAGAGAGATTGGAACAGTGAGAGCGATGTGTGAATGAATGTAGGTATGAATGAGGAAGTGGCTGTGTGTGTGTATGTGTGAGATCGGGAGAGTGAGAGGGATGTATGAATGAATGCGTAAGTGGGTGTGTGGGATGTGGGTGTGAGATCGGGAGAGGGAGAGCGATGTATGAATGAATGCGTAAGTGGTTGTGTGGAATGTGAGTGTGAGACCAGGAGAGTGAGAGCGATGAATGCTTAAGTGGGTATGTAAATAAATGTGTGAATGAATGCAGGTATGAAAGAGGAAGTGGCTGTATGTGTATGTGTGAGATCGGGAGAGTGAGAGCGAAGTATGAATGAATGAATGCAGGTATGAATGAAGATGTGACTGAGTGTGTTTTTGACCGTGAGAGAGTAGAATGATGTGTGAGTGAATGCAGGTATGAATGAGGGAGTGACTGTGTGTGAGAGATCGGAAAAGAGTGAGAGCGATGTGTGAGTGAATGCATGCATGAATGCAAAAGAGACTGTGTGAGAGTGTGTGTGTGTGTGTGTGGTATGGATGAAAATTACACAAACCTCATTGCTGCTGCTGCTGCTGCAGCGATCACTCTCACTCTTCACTCTTTCTCTCCCCCCCACCCTGTCTCACACACACAAACACACACACACACACACACACACACACACACACACACACACACACACACACACATACACACACACACACACACACCCCTCTCAACCTCTTACTTAGATCAGGAAATCTGGACAAAGCCAAAAATAATGGAGAGACTAAGGCCCAAAATAGGGACTCTTTTAAGTGCTGCTCTTACAAACTTTGAAAGTTGATAGAAATACAGGTTTTGCATTAGCATGAATTTTCTGAAGGGTATGAAGTATGAAACTCAACTGTCTGTCATTATTTTCTGACTTCAGCCTCAATGATCTGCCAGTGATTTGCCAGAAAACAACAATTTTATGAGAAAAAGGCCAAAAATATGAGGCAAAAATCTGGACATTCTGTGAAAATTTGTACAGTTGAGAGGTATGCTGGACAGAGCCAAATAATAGGGACAGATGTTAAAAATCAGTAAGGTTGCCATTAGGTTTACTTATCTCTCAACCATAGTAGATCAGTGTTATGCTGCTAAGCAGATTGTACACTTTTTTTTTGTAATTATTGCCAATTGTCTTTTTATTGTACTTTGGAGCTTTTCTCCCCGGGTCTGGCCTCCTCATTAAATACATGTCAAATAAATAAATAAATATATACTTTATTATGCACGCCACGAGATGGCTGGTCCATGGAAAATTGTCTTACATTGATACCGGTCCTTGGTGAAAAAAAGGTTGGAGACCACTGGTTTAAGGGATAAATGCATAAATGCAGTTATAGCATATAAGGATGTATATACAGGGAATTGATGTATGGATGCTGACAGTGTCAGACTGCGTTATCCATTTCACCATGTATACACAAAAATAAAAGGACCTTACAGCTGCAATGTCGGGTAACACAGAAATGAACATGTTTTTGTAAAGAAATGATAGTGGCAAAGGGATTCATCACCTACGAGCATGTAATGGACATGAACGTGTTGTATGGGTATGTAAATGATACATGATCATCTGGCAAGCTAATAACCAACAATTTGCATAATTGACTAATGACAATACTGAGTGGATGAAATGTCAGTAGTCCAGTTTTGCCATTTCTGATTTGCAAACATGTTTGTCATACTAATACTGTACATGCTCAAATACAATTACAGAGAACAGTAACAGAACAGCAATTTGACAGCAGCAAAAGAATAGAAAGTGTAACAGAGGACCAATCAAATTTCCTGATGGTCTTGCTGCATTCCATACATTAAGACACGGTTATGCAGTCACATATCTACCAGTAAGCCTTATATTGTGATGGAAACAAATGGAGTATTAAACAAAGTCTGGAGGATGACATGCAACACAGAGCATAATTAACTTGTGAATAGGTAATGCATATGAGAAAGGAATGACCTAAGAAACATTTGCATTATGTTCTTTTAGAACACATGCCAGAATAGATATCAAAGGGTATGCATAACAATCATGGGCACCACCAACATATGCATATCGGTCACGTAATGAAGAACACCGCCAAAGGGAGTACAGCACTGTCACACCATATAAGTTGTACAGATGATCTATCTGGTATGAAAATGCATGAAAAAGCTGGCCCTATGAGTGTGTTTAAGCCACCGTAGTCTGACACCTATGTCTGACAGACAGATGTTAACAGATTCAAATACCTGCACATTATAAGAAGCACTCTCCAGACCCCTGTATTGAGTACATGTGCCACATCAGATTGCAAGGAGGCTGTCAGAAATAACTGAATTGAATGTGTGTGCCAAAACAGGAGGCATGGATATAATATGAATAATTGGATTTAGTCAGAATCCTGGAAAGGAACTGCACATGCTATTGTCCACACAACACTGAATATTACAATATGATTCATTCTTTGACAAGGAAGCTGTTTCTATCATGTAGGACACACTATCCCAGATCTGAACACCACTGTATCTGTGTAGGTATGCTATACAAGCCAGTACTCAATGCACATGGCTCAGGAGCACTCACAGCACTACATGCACTGAGTAAACATTTAAATGGCATGCAGCCACAACCTTGATGATATAGCATTATCCAACAAAAAATGGATGACAATAACTAAATACAAGAGTGTTCATGTAATGTCAGTACATTCATATAAAGTTGCCCCTGTCAGGAATTGAACAATAAGTAATGTAGCTGTACTGATTAATGACATTTGGATGAACCATGAGAGCCACAGTGGAAGTCTTATAACTAGTATGACAATCCACCTATGCTAGCTTATTACATCATATGTTTGTATGGAAAACAATCTCTCAGACGAAAGGGATCATGCAGGTCTCTCACAATACAGATGGACACATTGTCACTGTGGTACATGTCATTCATGCATTGCAGTATAAGGCATAACAATGCTAACAGGCAATGAATGTGGATATTAAACACAGGAGCATCTGACAGCAGACAGTACATGATATTGTACAAGATGAATGCACCGCTGTAGAAATGACACTACAAGTGTGACATATGTGGTTATGTAAAGGCATCATGTTCTTTCTTCAAGGGATATATGTGCTGTGACTGCTATAATACATCAACAGCAGACAGCATGTTGGGCCAGATTCAATAAAGCCTACACTAAGTGTACAAGATATGTATTTAATAACATTCTTAGCACATTTTTTGTGCTTTCTAGTCACTCATAAAGATTACACTAAGTCTACATGTAGTCTACACTTTGTGGTAACGTTTATGAATCCCTGCCAATATTTAAAGTGGCAAGACTATCAGTAGGAAAACTAAAATTAGGAGGAAGAAGGTGTGAGTTACGTCTGTGTTGTCTTTTCACTCAGAACAGTGTACACTTAGTGTACACTTAATAAAACCTTTATTGAATCTGGCCCCTTGTCTCATTCCCTCCACACCAGAGGATAACATTTCCTACATATGTTATATAAGGAACATGAAGAAATAATGTCATAATTTCTTTGAATAAAAGCATTGTTATGCAACAAACTATCCTATATTTTCATAATAGGTATTAATATCTACATGTGTACAAAGCCAATATGCTTGACAACAGTGTTAGTGATACATGCAGTCACAATAACACTGACACAATGTAGTCTGATCAGTGATTGATGGATTTCAAATAGCTATCCGAGATCAGAAGCTAATCATCATTGCCTGAATTGCAAGCATGACTCTACCATGTTGAGGTGCAACTGAGAAAGTGTACAGTTAAATGGATGATGTCACCACTGTTTATTAGCCAGATGTTTATACTAAAAAATGTTTGAAGTGCACAATGACACTGTATAGCTATACATCATATATATCTTTGCAGAATAGTATACACAGTATGAGGGTGAAAGACACACTCACACATGGACTCAAATATCACATGTGTAGTTGTACAATGTAGAAAGCACATTATCAGTGTTATTCAACAAAGGAGAATGCCCACTCCAAATGTGACATACTGCAGGTATGTTAGCAGGATGTAATTATTGTGTAGCCAAAAGCTTATTTTTTTCTGATGATTCTACGATTTGTAAGTATCGCAGAGTGCCAGTGTAATTCAATCTTGTAATTAGAAGGATGCATAAAGGTGGTCGTGATGTGGCCAACGATAAATGACACAAATAACTGTCACACTATTGAAGCAGTGATGGAATCAAACCACCTACCTATCATCTTGCAGCATATATACAATACATTATCAGCAGCCAACACCTTAGGAGCAAAATGATTACAATTGAGGCATGAGTATCCATGAAGGGATGACATAAGCGTTATTGGCAAGAAGATGTATCTGGTAACAGTATTTTTACAGCCAATCATGGCTTGTAAAAGGTGCCACAACATATGCATGTGTGTAAACCATTCATGAGTCCATTGGCAGTCACACTTACAGAAGTTAAGCACTGCTGTATTTGAACATCCTACCTATCTAATTACATGCTATAGAGAATATTGTAAGACATGCAGACACTATATGAGATGTCTGGTAATCAAATAGCTTCAGTTCACTTGCAAAATAATGATGTCATTAGTGTGTTGAACCAGGGATGTAGGCAGACAATATAATGTAATCATGTGCTCTTATTGATGCAGCACAAAATACCTGTCATTTGAAGAATGGAAACGTTCTCCCCCCACTTAAGAAATGTTTGCATCACCTTCCCTTTAAAAGCATTAAACCCATGACACTTTTATTTTAACTAATAATGTACCAATTTGTGGACATAGTATTGGTTAAAATTTACTTTATGTAATGCATAGAAAATTGTAAACATTACATTACAAACAGTATGCATAGCTGCACCCTTGTGTAGCAATGAAGTTGTAGATGTGGAAGGTGGGCTTTGGGAATGTGTAGCCATCTTTGATTTTAAAAATACGTCCAGAGTATAGGTTTATTTTAACATTTGTTTACCAGGAAAGTCTGACTTGGAATGAAGCCAATTTTCAGCTGACGCCCAGGGAGAAACAGTCCAGACACATGTCTTTGTAGTGTGGGAGGAAACTGAAGTACCCAGAGAAAACCCACATGAATGGAGAGATGACATCCAGAATCCACACAGGAGGCCCTCCAGCCAAGAATTGCTGTGAGGTGACAACGCTACCTCTGCACCACTGCACCATCCAAGGTTGAAGGAGCATATGCTCACCTAATGGTAAATAACCTTATATACAAAATGCAAATGTGTCATGTGGGATATTGAACCTCTTCCTATCTAGTAATACAACCTAGAGAGCACTGTATTACTTGCAAGCACCATAGAACAAGTTTGACTGTCAAGGGAAAGATTGTACTTTTGTCAGGATACCTAATCAGTGTGTTTCATGCAGGATGTTTCCATAAAAGTTGGTATAAGGGAGCTGTGGGCACATTTAAATGCTTCCTCTCCATGGGAAAAAGAGACAGCAACAAGCTTTACACACACACACACACACACACACACACACACACACACACACACACACACACACACACACACACACATATAAATTTTCCATGGTAGGTATCGAACCTTCGATTTATCTAGTTTATACAACTTAAAGAGCACTGCAGTAATTGCAAGTAGAAGTATGATTTGTAGGGGACAGACTGCACTTTTTTCTTGATGACCTCATCAATGTCTTTCAGAGAGGATGGTACTGTAAAAATAGGAATAAATGAGCTGAGAACAGTTAAATGTGTTATCAGGAGAAGTGTATAAACCAGCAAGTGACACACATATTCTCTCTTTCTCTTTTATACACACACAATGAGCCTTCCATATTGGGCAGTGTACTTCCTACCTATTTAACTTATACAAACTAGAGAGCACTGCATTAGTCGCAAACATCACAGGAGAATTCTGATTCTTTGAGGAAAGACTGTACTTTTGTCAGGATGACCTCATCAGTGTGTCTAATAGAGGATGTTACTGAAAAAAATAGGGTTAAGAGAGTTGTGAGAACCATTAAATATATTATTGTCAGGAAAAGTAGATACACCACCAAGTGATACACACATTCTCTTACACAAAAGTCTTCCACAGTGGCTATTGACTCTCTTACCTATCTAGGATACACAATCTAGAGAGCAATGCACTAGTCACAAGTGCCATAGGAGAAGTTTGACTCACAAGAGGGAGAGTACAGTCTTGTCAGGATGACCTCATCAGTGGGTTTAAGAGAGGACGTTACTGAAAAAAATAGGGATAAGAGGGGTGTAAAAACAGGCAAATATATTATTCATAATGTAACTTAAAAGGGGGCATACAGAGCAACCAAACCTGGGTGGCTCTGATCACATCTCCATAAAACTAATACCAGCTTGCAATCCTCTCTTGATCAGAAATAAACCCACTGTGAAACAAATCAGAGTCTGGCATGAAAAAGCCATGGAAAGTCTCAGGGGTTGCTTTGATACCACAAACTGAGATGTCTTCAGGGAGGCAGCCATGGTGAATAATTTGGTGCACATACATGAATATACTGAGACAACTATGATTTACATATCCAAATGTATGGAGGATGTAATGAGCATCAAAAATATTAAAGTAAGAGCCAACCAAAAAGCATGGTTAAACAAAAAGGTGTACTAGCTGCTGAGGGCAAAAAACACTGCTTTCAGGGCAAAGAATAAGAAAGGTCTAAATGTGACAAGGGCTAATCTAAAAAAGAGTATCAAAGAGGCCACAAGGGAGTGTGGAAAGTGGATACAGGTATGCTTCGAGGATGCAAAAGACTTAGTAAACCTGTGGCATGGTATTCAACAGCTAACTGACTACAAGACCAAGGCAGCTGAGAGCAATGATAGCACTTAATATCTAAACAGTCTAAACACATTTTATAGCAGGTTGGAAGAGAAAAACAACCGGGAGGCTGCAAAGCTTTTCAATAACTAAAAGGAGGCAGTACTCCACTTCAGTGCTGTGGATGTAAGAACAACTGAGGAAAGTGAACCCCAGGAGGCTGCTGGCCCTGATAATATTCTGGGGAAAGTATTGAAAAGTTGTGCAGACCAGCTCAGCATAGTCCTGATGGACATCTTCAATACCTCACTTGTCCAGGAAAAAATACCAGCATGCTTCAAACTTACCAGCATAATCTTTCTGCCCAAAAAGCCAATCTCACCTGCCTAAATGATTACAAGCTGGTGGTCCTTACGTCAGATGTAATGAAATGCTTCAAAAGACTGGTTAAAAAGCATTTGACTACAGTACTTCCCCAATCCTTTGACCCACTGCAGTTTGCCTAGTGGGCAAATAGATGAACTGCTGATGCCATTTCAGTGGCACTTCACCTCACATTGGAACATTTTGAAGAGAAGAACAACTATGCCAGGCTGTTGTTCATAGATTTCAGCTCAGCTTTCCGCAGTGATTCCTATGCAACTTAAAGAAAAGCTAATAAACCTTGGCATAAATAAAGGGTTGTGAAACTGGATCCTTGATTTCCTGACTGGAAGACCACAAAGGATCTGTACTGGTAACAACATTTCAGGGAATATCACAATTAATACTGGAGTACCCCAGGGCTGTGTGCATTCTCACACACACAGACACACACCTACTTAGATTATACAATCCAGAGAGCAATCTACTAGTTGCAAGCACCACAGGTTAAGATAGACAATGCCATCTGTGAAATTGGACATTGCAATATTTGCAAAAAGCGATGATTTGAAGAGATGATACTGTGCATCCTAGGTTGTGCAGCAAATGCATATGATTGCACAGGACAATATAACATCATTATGAATATCGTATGTAACGACATATGAAATGTAGATGCTGTCCTTACTTTATATTGTGTCATTGTGAGGGACATTGACAAGTTCCACATAATGGGATGACATACACACTGACTGCTACACCCACTCAGTGGATTATCATTCAAACATTGCTGTGACTTCATGTTGGGATGATTGCACACTTGTATTGTCTCATGTTTGCACTTCATGCATTGGCAAGGCAAACATGCATGTTGTACATAAGACAGTGCACTGTGGAATGACAGTGATAGATTTGTTAAGAACAAGTTAACCAAGCTGGTAAAACAGTGCAAATGTAAACACTAGAGAGCAGACATATTACTTTACATGAATGAATTAAGTGAGTCAACATCATTAAAAATCATTATCACCTTTGGGCAACAGTAATATAGAAATATAAACATTGTGCAACAGAAAACTATAATTTTTTTATCTTCCCTTTTTTTCTTGTACTCCTATAGCACATTGCTGCTAAGCTTATTTGTGCTACTGGTGGCAAAGTATAAGTACATGTATAATCATATCTTGAAGTGTTGAACTTACAGTGGTAATTGGTGCACTGTGTTGCTCTGTGCCAACGTCCGAGAAAAGATCTTTACAAGACAGCCTTCAAAACAGGTACCACACAGATTAGTGTAGCAGCAGGATGATGTGTGAAGTAAAGGTTTAGCCAACATTTACAGACACGGGATTCAGACAAAACAACATGAAACATATTGACATCCATATGTATTCAAACATTTTCAGCATGCCAGAAAAAAAATTAAACCTGAGTATTATCTTAGCACATCAATTAGAAATTAACTTTTGTAAAAGTTAATATTTGACAGCAGATTTCAGCAAACATGAATCTATGTATTCATCTTTATTACCCTATTGACCTGTGTAATTGGTACATCCAGCTTTTCATTTTGTTTAAAGTTACATTAAACTGAATAAACATAGTTTAGCACTGTGGCATAAAGTAAGACAGAGTAATGTGGATGAAAGCAATCAAATCCAAAGATATTGCCATAAACTGTGTACTTCCATTTAACCTTCTTTGCATATGTTGCCCAACGCCAGACATTGTGGAAATGTAGAGGTGGAAAAATAAAAATACAGAAGGGAGACGATACATCGGCAGCATGAAATGGAGGCAGGGACAAAGTCAATTCTCACTGAAGAAGTTTTATGGTGGCTCACAACAATATGCAGCCAACAAATACACCTAACTTACTAAACCAAAAACACTCAGTAACACTTAGCTAATGGCTAGATTAGAATCCTTGAAATTATTCAAAAATCCTTCTCCATATTTGAGCATTAGCTTATCACACCACAGAGGAATTACAGTTTCACACCACTAATATAACACTATTGAAGCACACTGGCAACTTATTGAAGAAGAGGGGCAAACAGAGAGAGGTACAGACAGATGCAGATAGCAATAACAAAAATATGATTTGAGAGCATGTAGGAATATCTCTATGGTGTTTTAGTCTTACTTTTTAAATCATCATTCATCTGTCATGCTCTGTACAATAAACTGGTTGCTACAAGTACAAATAAAGGTTGGGAGAGTGCAGTAAACATGAATACCTAACCAGGATTATGTTGGATTACTGAATCTCTTTGTTGGGGCTGCAATGTCCTTGAAAATGATGGCTTGCTGCACTATTGCAATATTAAGTTAAGGACGTGTTATGTGTAGAGAAACAGAGACTTTTGCAGGTAAATATATGTTAGGAATATGAACTGTCATGAAGTAATAAAGTGATATACAGCTCCAATCGAATCCAAGACGCTATGCCAAAACATCAGGCAAAAAACAGGGTAATTATCTCAACATGCCCCTTAGGAACTCCTGCTTTAATACATCCAGCAGCCTTATAAATATTACATAAACTGTTCCACAGTACTGCCTTTAGGATGGTTTTACTCAGTATTCCCATAGCACAGAGGATTTAAGTACATTTGCATAACATTAAGTGGACCACTGTGGATTAGACTGAAATATTCAGATTTTATGATAAGAAGTTAAAGAGCGCCCACCACCACTCAACACTGCTGTGCTATGCCAAACTCTGTGCAGATGCTGTATACATAAAGTGAAGACTTTTCATAGGTAATTTCTGGCCATGTGTGTGTTGTGTGTGTCTATGTTTTTTTTACTGAAGTAAATGTGTGAAAAGGGGGTGAATAGGAGTAGGTATTTTTATTTCAACAGTTTAACCTTTCAACATTTAGAAATTTCAACTTGGTACACTGAGTATTGTAACTTTCTGTATATTGCTTTTCAGACATGAACCCTCTTTCTGTGTGTATATGATTTTAATATAGTTAGTAGTTTCCAACAATTTATCCACATTACTTTGTCAAAAATGTAAGTCTTTTTCTACTTCTTCTTCTTTCGGCTTTTCCTGGTTAGGGGTCGTCACAGCGGATCACCTGTCCACTCATGATTGGCAGTGGAGTTTTACAGTGTTATGTATGATGCTATGTTCCAGTCAGCTGTGAAGTGATTAGCAAAAGAAGGGAACCATACCTGCCCCATAGCTACCCCTGTAGCCTGTAACAGTGCAGTGTCAGTGGCACAGGAGGTAGTACACTCACCTTGCATGTTAGAAGACTAGAAGACTGTGAGTTCTATTCCCACTCTAGGTGATTGGATTATTGATACTATAGTGTAGCTTTAGAGGTGTACTGCATTCCCAAGTGTGTCTTCCTCAGATGAGACATTAAACTGATGTGCCATCTGTTTTTACAGATCCCATGCCATCTACTGAAGAGAATAGGGGGAAATTTCCTGATGCCCAGGCTAAATTTACCTGACTAGTAGAAATACCACCTTAAGTTTCCCCTGAAAAGAAGATACTAGCCTAGTAGGACTAACCCAGGCAGAATAAATAAATGTCCACTAAGCATAAAAAAAGTTGTCTGATACTTTATTCAGTCATGTTAATGTATTATCAAGCAGATGTTTATCCATCCAATCCATTCTCCTTGAGGTATACGTGCATGTAATGATTTTACACTATACATAAAAATAATACTTACTTATTGAATTTACATTCTCACAGTTTCATCCAAAAGTCAAAAATGTAACTTAAGATGAAATAATTTGTAACAATAGCTGGAATTCCTTTCTAATACCATAGTTAGTGGGACAGACTTACAACACTCAGTATTTGTAATCAGTCTAGAAGGTGGATCCAGTAAATTAATATGCACGTGGATGTATTAAACAATAGCATTTGAAATTATTCTATTCATAAACAGTTCATGTAAAACTTCATATATACTTTTATAAGCATTATTGATATCCAGTCTAGAAACACTGATAAACGTCTGCCATTATTAAATTTTACATTTTAACACAAGTTTCATTGTGTATTACTAAAATGGTCATTTTCTTCTTTCATAAATCTCCTACTGAACAACCCCCGGGATTCATGAAGCTCGGCGCAAGGCCGGCGTAAGGCTTGTGCTGGCCGTGCGGCGTATATATAGAGTAGTCGCACCATATGCATATTAATGAAAGCGTGCAGCCATCACAGCCACGTACATAGGAAACGTGCGCGAGTGCATGGGGCATATCGAAGTTGCGCATGGAGGCGTGTCAATGTCGGCTGTTGATGAGCAATCTAAACTGCTGAATATTATATTCCGCCTGCAATAGTAATCGCACCTATCAGTGTCCGTGGATACTGAAACATATGCAAAGCATGCAAGATAGTCCCTGCGAACAGAAAATGAAGAAGCAAACACAAATGCATGGTACTGAATAACGGGTCCCTACCCTTGAACAAATGACACAAAAAACGTGTGCCCGTAGTCCAACGTAGTGTTGATAGTTATACCATGTGGAAGTGAAACGTATCATATGTTAACGCGCCACCAGTAGGTACGTCCAGCCCAATGGAGAGGGTCAGCAGCTGACCCATAATGTGAGGGAGGGTACATAGCTGTGCAGATGTGTCCATAACAAAATACATGAGGAGAAATGTAGATATATGTATGTATATGTATGTCCGAATCATATCCCACAAGGCATGTAATAGTCACATACAAAAGGTATGTCTGTATTTCACATACCAAATGTGATAGGAAATAGAATGCGCATGTAAATGAAACAGAAGGAGCATATAAACAGCTACAACAATAAGGACACATGTAGGCTGAAAGGAACAGTATGATCCATACCATCGACTAAGATTACCACCTGTCCCACTTTGCGAGCGACAGTTCCTCTGTGGGCAGATGTGTCCTGACACAAACTTGTAAAAATGGCAAATGTCCAGAGATTATAGGACATAATTATTCCATAGACGTCATGTAATAGTTGCATTAAACAGTTTTTCTCTGTACGTATATTATATAAATGTCATAAGAAACAGAATAAGACACTGAAATGCTACAAAAATAAGCTTAGATATAGGCAAGAATTGTAAGTTCTATCTGCCAAACTGACAGTGGGTATGTGTCGGCCTGTAAAATGTGCTGTGTTCACCGCAAATGTCACACTGTGGCCAGTTGAAAAGGTGGAAACACAACCGTCGACTGTGGGGAGGCATTGTCCACAACAGTTGGATATGTGTAAGGAATAGCTTGGACATAGGAAAAGGTGCCATCCTACCAATGAGTACAACAGGCTGGCAAAATCCAGAAGTCAGCGGTATAATCCAAACTTGTATGTGGCACAGTCGAATGGGTAGTACCCAGGTATACCATCCAAGTAATGAAAGTGAAGTATGGGCATGTACCTATGTGCATGAGGTATAGCATGTGGAAAGCAAACATGGCAGGGTAGTCCAGACAACCATAAAAGTACCTGACACGTGTAGGGTAGTCAATGTGTTACTCTGGCCGTGTCATGGGCCAACAACCAAAGTAGTGATCTATGTGGTGTGATGAATTTGCGTGTGAGGGGTGGGTGGGTGGGTAATGGTAAAATCCTCAAAGGCAATACTGTGTCGTATGCAGAAAAGGTGAACCGGAGGTGTACGAGGGGGCAGCGGGTGAAGTGGAAAGAAACACAAACACATGTAGAAACAGCTGCAAGACAAGCAGACAGGCCATAGTGTAGAACACAATCCCACAAACATATGAATATGGAAATGTGCGATACAAATGTATAGATATGTCACCGTCACATACTCACAGATGGGTCCTGATGGAACTGGCCATAACAAATGCAACACACCTGGATGCATAATGGCCTACCCAGCATACCCTCCACATCACACAACCCGCCTCCATACCAGAACGTCCACCAAATCCAGCCGTACTTGGCCTACTGGTTCGTTGCAGACACAGCTACACACAATGACCCCTACGCATATGTAGTAGGTATTGTCACCCTAGGCAGTGTCAGGATTGCAAACCATATATCCCCTGCATGTAAAACCCCCCACACATTTTCGTAAAGCCACAAAAATCTTTGGTATCTGACTTGTTTTGGTCCTGTCCAATTTTTGGGATATCCCTCATGGGATAACCAACCTGGGTAAATAGTAGAATGGGTATGATGACATGATGTCCAATCCTGTAGATATCTGGACACAAGTCAGAACATGCAGTAGAGGTCCATGACACTGTCCAGCCCTAAGTGGTCATGCATAACCTACTACCCAGGATAAAACACCTTCCCGTAACGCACGTGTCCCAACATGAATTGGAGGGAGAATATAATGCACACATTTGCATAGTGGCAAACGGTATGAGGGTGAGGAAGACACTGACGTAAACAGGATAACCCTGATCAAGTGTGAGGGACACTGATTGTGTGCAGGCGTGACCAACCATACCTGTCAACCTGTGTGAGCAAGATATCTGGACAGAGCCGTGAATACAAGTGAGACAAAGGTCCAAAAGCAGGGATAATTTGTAAAGATAGCTCTTAAAAACATAAAAATATGATAGAATAACAGTTTGCACATTGGCATTAATGTCCGGAGTATGAAGTCTGAAACCCAACTGTCTGTCAGCACGTTCTGACTTCAGTCTTTAATGATGAGCTACTGCTGTGCCAGAACACAACAGCGTATTACAGAGGTCCGTACCATACCACTCAACTGTCTAGATATTCGCAGAATGACCAGAGTTTTGCCTCATATTGTTGTTGTGTGCCTCCGACAATCTGCACCTGTCTGGTAAATAGTTGAGGATTGACGTCACTAAATAATGAGAAATATTTTGAGTTTAAGACTCCACATCCTTCAGAAAAGTCATGCTAATGCAAAACCTAGTATTCTATCAACATTCTAAGCTTGTAAGAGCAATAGTTAAAATGTGTCCCTATTTGTCCTCCCATCATGTAGGTTTCGCGCAGATTTGGTGCTCTAAGAGGTTGAGAGGTATGGTCCGTACATATTTACAGTAACAATCCTTTATGCTTGTGTAATGTACAACTGCATACCTGTAGTCACTTCATGTCCAAAATAATAATCCCCGTAGGACTGAATACAGGTAATAGTCAAATGTGAATGGGAACAGCCCTCACCGTAGAGTATGGACTGTAACAACCCCATCCATAATATGTATTGCCAACAGAATAAGCTGCTGACAGGTGCCCAAACACCTGTGTCTATAAACACAGGTAAAAATTCATAATAGGGAGAAACTCCCTGTCCATATGCTTCGTCTGACATTTGAACTCGGCCAGGGAAGTTCCGTTCACCAGGAGGACAAGCCTAAACCCAGATCACTACATGAACACCCTGACAATCAAAGACCTGTATGTGCCAGGACTATATGCCTTGGTGATCTGCATATCCTTGGAGTGATTAACAATGCAGCTGGGGTCCATAGCAGTAGGCAATAGGAAATGTGTAATATGTAGTACCGCGTTTTTCCCAGCAGGAGAATGGATGCCTGTGTTGTAAGTGAAGCGGTGAGGCATATGTTGATGTAGCTAAGTACTATGGGTATGCATATCACTGAGGCAGAACACCAATAGAATAGTGGTTCCGGCATCCGGCCAATGTGAATGCAGTCCCAGTTGACCTACGACCACTGCATATATAACTTTAAAATGTAATGAATGCGTTAGTGCTGTGCACACATTTAAATATGTAAAGGTGAATGTGTGTTTTGCATCAGTCCATAAACTGGAATACAGATATGTAACTGTTACGGTCAGAATTATGAAAGGCCACGTAAGCACAAATATCTATTAAACATATGTAACCCACAATAAGGATATGCAAGTGCGCCTGCGAGTGTGTAATCCGCTCACAGCATAGCAAATGAATGCTGTTTTCTCCACATTATATATACATGGCTCATACCTGTTAACCCCGTAAAGTATGAAACCGGACAAAGCCATGAAAACAACTGGTACAAATAGGGACAATCCCCAGATATTGCCCTAACAAACATAGAAAGTGGATAAAATAACAGATGTGTCACTAGCATGGATTCTCTGAAGGGTATGAAGTCGTAACCTGAAATGCTTGTCATTATTTACCAATGTCAGTCTTTAATGATATGCCACTAAATTGCCAGATAGACACAAGGTTATGAAAAATGGACCAAAGATAAGAGGCAAACAGCTGCACATTCAGCGAAAATCTGTACATTTGAAAGCTATGATATGGATATATATATATATACACATATATCCACAGACTTAAACCAAAGCAAATTATGAAATGAGGAATGTACAGACATATGTATATATGTATATATATATATATATATATATATATATATATATATATCTATACACACACGATACATTAATAGATATATACACAACAAACATATGTCCCTGTACATATAACACATGTACATAAATAGGTCACGGTATAGCTATTATGGATAGACAGACAGATATGCATGAAAAGTGAATACACTGCTGCTTCCCAAACCATTGCCTGGAAAGTACCAGTGTGACAGGCCTGCAAGTTCTACACGTTAAACATGAATATAGGTGTCCTTTGCAGGACCCCAAAAATTGATCCCGTATGAAGTGCGAACCATCATCGACGCAAAATAAGTCACAGCTGCAACTACGATATAGCTGTACATGCAACAGTAGCAGGTGCAAGGGTAATAAAACATGGGTCGATAGAATGTATGACGTACGACCTGATATCTGAAAAGTGGGGAGTGCTTAGAAGTGTCTTCACACTTTATTATCGCTCACATTAAACATGTCTAATGGGTACTGTGGGGGGGGGATCAGGTATGGGAATCATGGGTATGCAGAAATGGGCCTAGGTGTTGGTTGGCATAGATCTATTAGGTACGCCCCATGGGAGTGATCAATATACCTATGTAGGTATAGCACATGCCTATATTCTCCAAAAAGGTTCAACCCATCTACTGGATTTTATGTAAACCATTGGGGGAAGACATAGGGACCTATAGCAGTGTCATGTAGGTGATTATCATGGATGGACATGCGTACGACCAAGATGGTAACCATACCTGCCAAACTTTCTGAATAAGACAGCTGGACTAAGGCATAGTACACGAAAGACAAATAGGGACTATATTAAATATACCCCAGACAAAGTCAGAACGTTGATAGAATAATGGCGTAGTCAGGAATACGAATGTTATGAGGGTTAGTAATCATGAAATAAAAATGTCAGTCATTATTATCTAACCTCACAGTCCGTCATGCCTTGCCAGTAATTTACCAGAAAGGCACATTATTATGACAAATGTAACAAAATCATAGGTCAAACCTCAGGGCATTTACCCATAATGTGTACAGGTGAGAGGTATGAAGGTAACCTGTCCCAAATAAATGTACAGAACTAGTGATACTAGGTGGACAGGTGAGAAGAAAGACGTCAGGACAAATGGCAAAACATGTACAAGTCAAAAGCATGTATTTCGACAAATATGAATGACAACGTATGCCTTGTGAAAGGCAATGTGGAAGGTTAATAGACTCAAAAGACACGTGTCCCTCAGGGTGTCATGCAGTGTCACCAATACAGTGTCCCTTCCCCCATACTCGTACATGAGCTCTGCCATTGATGGAAAGCACAAATACCGGTGTACACATAAGGTACATGATAGAATAATTAGTGTGGATAAGCACCTGTTGGACTTTGTGAGGAATACAACCCTCTGGGAGGGTGTGTCCTGCAATAGGAATGTAATGGCATCTGGCCTGTGATGGCACCATATATTGTGTGTATTGGTGTAAGAAAATTGATATCCTGTATCAGAAACATACCTCGCAACTGTACAGATTTTCACAGAATGTGCAGATGTTTGCCTCATATGTTTGGTGTGTTCCTCTTACAGTCTATACCTTTCTGGCAAATACCTGAGAACTGAAGTCATTAAATAATGACAAACATTTGAGTTTAAGACCCCAAATCCTTCAGAAAAGTCATACTAATGCAAAACCTATTATTCTGTCAACTATCTATGTTTGTAAGAGCAATATTTAAAATCTGCCCCTATTTGTCCCCCCGTCATGTTAGGCTTTGTACAGATTTTTTGCTCTAGGAGGTTGAGAGGTAGGATCAGAAACAGATACATGTCTGAGGAAACAGCATTATCGACTGCAAGATAACTCAGAAGATATGAAAAGCGCTGCAGTAGGAAGTTCAGTATTGGCCGCAAGTATGTGCTGACATGTCAAATGACACAGCAGTCTACATGAAGTACCTATAGGACTGTCACCTTTACCAATGATGACAGTGGGACATACCCACAGCCATGCATACACCACAAATAGACATAGCACACAGCAAAGCCTAGGCCATGATACACGAAGCCTCCGGCATGTATGGATTGGGTGAGAGTACAGCAAGGAAAGATGACTGCCAGGCTATTCAACAAACACCTGTAGGGACGTGCAAGACCGCCCATAACACGAACGTTGCATGGACAATGTTGGGATTTGCAACATACCCCATTTGTATGTGAAAGCTATGCAAATGATGTAAATATGCGATACATGAAACAGTAAGCTGCCCGTGCAAGAGCAGAGTTATGTGCAGAAATGTACCCGGATGTTAGGCGACTAACGCTCTGCACGTTGCTAAACAGAGCAATAACAGCTGCAAATACAGTATGAATACAGTCGAAGAAGCATGCCAATGTCCAAAATCTAAGGCCAGTGGCATTATTGTCCATTGGATATCAATAAAACTGTAGTTGTCCTCCCCCGATCTCCGGTGTGGAAGCATAGCGCAGCGCCACGGGAACGTGCTGCGCATCAAAACAAGTCAAATATGTATAATATACATACAAAATGTAGGTTTAGTTAGATGTTAGTACACCATGCAGATGAATGGCAAGCTGGAGACAACATGGCTACTGCGTACTGGTTGTTATGTGTGGAAGCGCTCTGTCAGAGATGTAACAAAGCATTTGTAGGCAATCTGATGCAAGTGAGGCTGAGGATAGTGAATCACAACATGTCATGCCATATGAGCCAAGCCTCTACAGTGTAGTGTAGGATAAGGGGACTATTAGAGTAGAAGATAGGTGACAACATGAGTGTGTATGTATAAAACACTGTAATCTCATTGGAGCAGTGTCACATGTTTGCTGTCAGTACTCAGTGGAAGAGGCATGTTATGAGCTATCCTAGGGAAAGTCAGGAGACTGACGGTGGATGCCATGGATACCACCGATGTGACCTGCAAACCTGCCCACAGTGTGTCCGCGCCCGTGCACGCCAGTAAGCCCGAGTGAGCATGTGTGCACGCGTGTTAGCTCGTGTGCGCGTGTTGAAGAATGAGTAAGCTAGTGTACGAATGGTGAAGCCCATGTAATGTCGTGTATGCCAGTGTACGCATTTGTAAGCATGTATACATGTGTACTACACACATCACACACGTACTGCACACTCAGACACACATGCTGCCAATACTACACACATCAGTGCAATGGCACATGGATGGAGAATACATCATCAGAATTAACAGTGCTGTAAACTATGCTACATTGATGGTCATAGCTGCAATGCATCATGCCTGCTGATATACACCTGGAAGTAACACACTTTGTGTTAACAGCATTCTAACATCAATACAGTGGAATAAAGCCACCATGTGCATCAGCACCAGGTTAGTCTGATCCTGCATCAATGTTACACATCACAGGTGGTGGCACAGGTGACATCATATGCACAGGGTGTGGTGTTACATTTCTAGAGCTGTCATTGAGCCATCCAATTTACATGTAGGTGTGTGTGTGTGAGGGACAACGGTTATTGCATGGCCCAATGGTGATGCAATGGGTTTGTGTATGTGATAGCCCTAGCTGTTTGTGGTATGTGTGTGTGTCTGCATATACACAGGTACAG